>NC_084634.1:15002197-15054697 GCF_033978795.1 Nerophis ophidion
ATTTATATATAGATATATATATACATATATATATATGTGTATATATATATTTATGTGTATATATATATGTATGTATACATGTGTATGTATGTTTGTATATGTGTATATCTGTGTGTATATATATATGTTTATGTATGTATATACTGTAGGTTTGTATGTATATATGTCTGTGTTTATATATATATATGTGTGTGTGTGTGTGTGTGTGTGTACACGTGTATTTATGTGTATATATGTGTTTGTATATATATATATATATATATATATATATATATATATATATATATATATATATATATATATATATATATATATATGATACTGTACCAGCCTGCGCCTTAGTGCCACCCACACTGGTTTGAATGTAGATTATGGGTTTGACTTTGAGTCTCTCCAGAAAAAGTGCTACATAATTATTATTTACACTTGACTTTATTAAATGTTTGGGTAGAATTTTACTAAACAAAACAAGTTTTATAGTTTTATAGAGATTGATCAGAGGTGTTTATCTATTTCGTGGAGGAATGTAGTTCATCATAAAACTGGCCCCCGATGTTATTAAAGTATCGACTTTGAATCGAGAATCGGTTACGTTCCCCCCCCAAGAATCCGATTCACAGCCCTAATCGGGATACCTACTGATTTCATTTTATCACACAGCCCTATATTTAACACCAATTATCAGTAATTAATGACAGATTTAATTAATTATATCAATTTGTATTTAATATTGTCCCGTTTCACCCTCCATACATGGTAGAATCCAGTATCATTTCGAAACCAGCATCTTTAAAAGCTATTCAAGGAGAGAGAGCAAAAAAGGAGGGTTTGCTGGTTAGGGCAATTAATAATAATCACGGTCATTACAGCACATCAGTTCATGGCATGGAAGAATAAACGGCGAGATATTATTGGGAGTTAATTCAGAACCTTTGATGGCAGTAACTCCTTAGCATGATTATTGGTATTTGTGTGGCATAATTCCTACCGGAAATTCTGGACTGTAATCTGCTAATTTTTTCCTACACTTTGAATCCTGCGCCGTGTAAGACTGCTGCTATTTTATGGATTTTTCTCCGCTGCTTCTTTATAAAAATTATTTTAGAAAGGAAACAAGAACAAGCAAAACCACTGAGAGGGTGTTTTATTATTTGTGCCATGGCGCCATCTTTTTGGACGAATTCGCTCACTGCAGTTGCTGCAATCTTCTTTTATTGATTTAAACCGGCGTGCTATTCCGTTTTCCAGCCGTCCGTAGCGTTTCTACTCGTCAAGCAACGTTTGTAAGTTTTACAATATAACTAAAATATTTCTTACTTATTAACCCATCCCATGTGTGATGTCTGCAGGAGTGTTTTCGTGCATATTTTTACGTGTTGTCTTAATGTAATCAAGCTAGCGTTGTTATCATTAGCTAATATGCTAACAAGTTTACCACTGTCTGTTTGACCTTGATACAAAGTTGATTATACATACTGTAAATTTCAAACTACAAATCCTGTTTCCATATGAGTTGGGAAATTGTGTTAGAGGTAAAGAAAAACAGATTGCAATGATTTGCAAATCCTTTTCAACCCATATTCAATTGAATGCGCTACAAAGAAAAGATATTTGATGTTCTAACTCATAAATTGTTTTCATTTTTTTTTTTCAAATAATAATTAACTTAGAATTTCATGGCTGCAACACGTGCCAAAGTAGTTGGGAAAGGGCATGTTCACCACTGTGTTACATCACCTTTTCTTTAATAACACTCAATAAACTTTTGGCAACTGAGGAAACTAATTGTTGAAGCTTTGAATTTGGAATTATTTCCCATTCTTGTTTTATGTAGAGCTTCAGTCGTTCAACAGTCTCCGCTGTCATATTTTACGCTTCATAATGCGCCACATATTTTCGATGGGAGACAGGTCTGGACTGCAGGCGGGCCAGAAAAGTACCCGCACTATTTTTTTACAAAGCCACGCTGTTGTAACATGTGCATAATGTAGCTTGGCATTGTCTTGCTGAAATAAGCAGGGGCGTCCATGAAAAAGATGGCGCTTAAATGGCAGCATTTGTTGTTCCAAAACCTGTATGTACCTTTCAGCATTAATGGTGCCTTCACAAATGTGTAAGTTACCCATGCCTTGGACACTAATACGCCCCCATACCATCACAGATGCTGGCTTTTGAACTTTGCGTCAATAACAGTCTGGATGGTTCGCTTCCCCTTTGGTCCGGATGACATGATGTCGAATATTTCCAAAAACAATTTGAAATGTGGACTCGTCGGACCACAGAACACTTGTCCACTTTGCATCAGTCCATCTTAGATGATCTCGGGCCCAGAGAAGCCGGCGGCGTTTCTGGGTGTTGTTGATAAATGGCTTTCGCTTTGCATATTAGAGCTTTAACTTGCACTTACAGATGTAGCGACCAACTGTATTTAGTGACAGTGGTTTTCTGATGTGTTCCTGAGCCCATGTGGTGATATCCTTTAGAGATTGATGTCGGTTTTTGATACAGTGCCGTCTGAGGGATTGAAAGTCACGGTCATTCAATGTTGTTTTCCGGCCATGCCGCTTACGTGGAGTGGTTTCTCCAGATTCTCTGAACCTTTTGATGATATTATGGACCGTAGATGTTGAAATCCCTAAATTTATTGCAATTGCATTTTGAGAAACGTTGTTCTTAAACTGTTTGAGTGTTTGCTCACGCAGTTGTGGACATAGGGGTGTACCTCGCCCCATCCTTTCTTGTGAAAGACTGAGCATTTTTTGGGAAGCTGTTTTTATAACCAATCATGGCACCCAGCTGTTCCCAATTAGCCTGCACACCTGTGAGATGTTCCAAATAACTGTTTGATGAGCATTCCTCAACCTTATCAGTATTTATTGCCACCTTTCCCAACTTCTTTGTCATGTGTTGCTGGCATCAAATTCTAAAGTTAATGATTACTAGCACAAAAAAAATGTTCATCAATTTGAACATCAAATATGTTGTCTTTGTAGCATATTCAACTGAATATGGGTTGAAAATTATTTGAAAATCATTGTATTCCGTTTGTATTTACATCTAACACAATTTCCCAACTCATTATGGAAACGGAGTTTGTAGATAAACCTATGGATAACAGAGACATATATTGTAGTCTCCTTATCAGGTTCCTTTAAAGGCCTACTGAAACCCACTACTACCGACCACGCAGTCTGATAGTTTATCTATCAATGATGAAATATTAACATTGAAACACATGCCTATACGGCTGGTTTAGTTTACTAAATTGCAATTTTAAATTTCCCGTGGAGTTTATTGTTGAAAACGTAGCGGAATGATGACGCATGCGCGTGACGTCACGGACTCTAAGGAAATATTAGCGCTGCACGACTCGCGGCTAAAAGTCGTCTGCTTTAACCGCATAAGAATTTTGGACATCTGTGTTGCTGAATCTTTTGCTATTTGTTCAGTTAATATTGGAGAAGTCAAAGTAGAAATATGGAGTTGGGAAGCTTTAGCCTTTAGCCACACAAACACACGGGGATTCCTTGTTTAAAATTCCCGGAGGTGAAACTCCACTATGGATCAGAGCGGTCAAGCGAACATGGATCCCGACCAAATGTCAACCAGCAGTTTTCGGTGAGAAAATTGTGGTTAAAAGTCGCCTCTTACCGGAGATCAGCTGAGCTTGCGCCGTCCATACAGCTGCCGTCGACTTTCCTCAGACACTGGCTTCAAAGAGTCCCGTGGACACACCCCTCCGACTATCAGGTACTTTCAAACTCACTAAAACACTAGCAACACAATAGAAAGATAAGGGATTTCCCAGAATTATCCTAGTAAATGCGTCTAAAAACATCTGAATCCGTCCCAATGCAATCGCCTTTACTTGATTTTTTTTTTTTTCTTTTTCTTCGTCTTTCGCTATCAATATCCTCAAACACAAATCTTTCATCAAATTAATGTGGAAATTGTCGTTTTCTCCGTCCGAATAGCTCTTACTGCTGGTGGCTCCCTTTAAAAACAATGTGAATATGTGAGGAGCCCTGCAACTCGTGATGTCACGCGCACATACTTCCGGTAAAGGCAGGGCTTTTCTATTAGCGACCAAAAGTTGCAAACTTTATCGTGGATGTTCTCTACTAAATCCTTTCAGCAAAAATATGGCAATTTTGTGAAATGATCAAGTATGACACATAGAATGAACCTGCTGTCCTCGTTTAAATAAGAAAATCTCATTTCAGTAGGCCTTTAAGGCACGCCCCCAATATTGTTGCCCGGGTGGAAATCGGGAGAAATTCGGGAGAATGGTTGTCCCGGGAGATTATCGGGAGGGGCACTGAAATTCGGGAGTCTCCCGGGAAAATCAGGAGGGTTATGTTCTTTACAAGTGTATGCAAACTTCTGATCGCCACTATATAGTCCGGTGCAGCTAATACATGGGAACATGTATTTTTGCCCTAAAATCTAGTGGGTGTGGCTTAGTCCGTGAAATAGGGTCGCTATTTCATTCCTAACTGGTTCCTTTTGTATGCACGCAGCAGGCCAGGTGTGCCGGACATTAGACAAAATCTCATCACGATTGGTGTCACGGTGGCGTTTAGGGTGGAGGAGCGTCTCAAGAGTGAGAGAAACACGCACCACCTCCCCTCCCCCCCCAGAGACGCCTTTTGTTCTCCCCCGGTCTTAAAGGGGAACATTATCACAATTTCAGAAGGGTTAAAACCAATAAAAACCAATTCCCAGTGGCTTATTTTATTTTTTGAAGTTTTTAAAAAAAAATTTACCCGTCCGGAATATCCCTAAAAAAAAGCTTCAAAGTACTTGATTTTCGCTATTTGCTTAAGCCACTGTCCATGTCCTTGTGATGTCACATAGCGATTCCAATACAAACAATGGCGAATAGCACAGCAAGATATAGCGACATTAGCTCGGATTCAGACTCGGATTTTAGCGGCTTAAGCGATTCAACAGATTAGGCATGTATTGAAACAGATGGTTGGAGTATGGAGGCGGTTAGCGAAAACGAAATTGAAGAAGAAACTGAAGGTATGGAGCGAATAGCTATTGACGCTATTCGGCCATCTTTGCGTTAGCATCGCCGGTAAAATGTGCAGACCAACCGATCAGGACTTTCGCATTGACACTGGATCTACTTAAATCCGTCGATTGGTAAGTGTTTGTTTCGCATTAAATGTGGGTGGAAGGAAACGCTGGATGTATATATAGTTTCAAATGTACATACAGCTCGCCTAAATAGCATGTTAGCATCGATTAGCTGGCGGTCATGCCTCGACTAAATATGTCTGATTAGCACATAAGTCAATAACATCAACAAAACTCACCTTTGTGATTTAGTTGACTTTATCGTTGGGTATGCATCTGCTTTGAGTATCACAGGATATCCAGACATTCTTGTCATCTCTGTACCATCTCTGTCGTAGTATCGCCAGTAAAAACCAAACGAGGGACTTTCGCATCTCTTGACACTGGAGCAACTTAAATCCGTTGATTGCTAAGTGTTTGTTTGGCATTAAATGTGGGTGGAGGGAAAGGCTGGAGGTAAATATAGCTACAAATGAGGCGTAATGTTGCAATATGTACACACAGCTAGCCTATATCGCATGTTAGCATCGATTAGCATGCTGTGCTAATGGATGCACATTCTACATACATCAACTTGAATCTGTCCCTGATGGTGTTGTTACACCCTCCGACAACACACCGACGAGGCATGATGTCTCCAAGGTATCGGAAAACAGTCGAAAAACCGGAAAATAACAGAGCTGATTCGACTCGATGCGTGTGATGTGGTAGGGAAAAATGGCGTTGAGTACCGATGTGACGTCACGCTCTGACGTCGTTGCTCAGAGAGGCATAGACAGAAAGGCGTTTAATTCGCCAATAATCACCCTTTTAGAGTTTGGAAATCGGTTAAAAAATACATGGTCTTTTTTCTGCAACATCAAGGTATATATTGACGCTTACATAGGTCTGGTGATAATGTTCCCCTTTAATGTCGCTCACACCAGTTTTGTTTCTGTTTGTTTATGATGGACCCTAACTCGCCTCCGCCACCTGGGCGTGATGGCTCCTGCCAAAAGGAAGCGCGTCTAAGTGGGCGCATGCAGATGTGTGCGAAGCATTCTGGGTAGGAGGTCAGCTCCGCCGTGCATTCCTTCACACCCCATCAGCGTCTGGATGAGAGGGAAAAGAGGAGGGGCGGCGAGATATCCCGGGGGGGTTCGGGGGGGGTTTGAGAAGCTTGCTCTCTTTCCATCTCACACCCTCCCTCCTTTCATGTCTTGGAGGAAATGACTGTGGGGTGGGGGGCGGCGAGGGGCGGGGTTTAGCCCCTCGCCCCTCGCCCACTATATTAAATGCACAGCGTCGCCTTGGCAACGGCAACGCCACCATGGCAACACATGTAAGGCAGGTGCCGTCGCACTGCGAGGCCATTTGTCGAGCGATGGGATGGTGGGGTGGAAGCGTGGGGGGGTGGGGGGGGGAGTAGGGAAAACAGACAGGCTGTTAGCGCAGGAAAAATATGTTATCGCCGTGGCAACGCAATGTGGCAACTCTCCATGGCAACAGCAGGTGGCTCAGGGCTGAAATGTGCAGCTTTTGCGTTTTGTGCAGTGTGTGTGTGTGTGTGTGTGTGGGACACACACACACACACACACACATCTGGTGAAGAGGTGAGTGCCACATTACAAGTGTAGACGTTCCGAACGCTCTCGTTCAGCAGCTTAGCGCCACATGAAGCGGGCCCGGATGGCATTACAAAGCAGGCTCTCCCGGCGGTTGGTTAAAGGAGGTCCGCGGGGTCCCACGCGTGCGGCGGTAGGAACAGAGGCGCGGGCCGGGCGTGCCTCCTAGTGCGGCGCTCCACCAGGAGGACTCTACCGCTCTCTTCCCTGTGCCTCTTGGTCCTCACACCTCTCCTCTGGTGGCGTCTGTTAGACCACCTCAGAAGACATTTGTCCGGCCAAGTGCCGCCATAATGGCCAACAGGGAAGTGGGGGTAGCGGAGCAGGCCCAAGTATTCATTAAAAACAAGGCAAAGGTTTTATTCGCCCTCACTTTTTTCCCGCGATTTGAATCCTGCGGCTTTTTAATACGGCGCGGCCGATTTATGGAAAGAAAAAAACGGGCAAAAAACACAATCCAGTGGGGCAAAAAAGTATCTAGTCAGCCCACCCATTGTGCGAGATTTCCCACTTAAAATGATGACAGATGTCCGTAATTTTCATCATAGGTACACTTCAACTGTAAGAGACAGAATGTGAAAGAAAAATCCAGGAATTCACATTGTAGGAATTTTAAAGAATTTATTTTTAAATACTGGTGCAAAATAAGTATTTGGTCAACCATTCAAAGCTCTCACTGATGGAAGGAGGTTTTGGCTGAAAATCTCACGATACATGGCCCCATTCATTCTTTCCTTAACACGGATCAATCGTCCTGTCCCCTTAGCAAAAAAACAGCCCCAAAGCATGATGTTTCCACCCCCATGCTTCACAGTAGGTGTGGTGTTCTTGGGATGCAACTCAGTATACTTCTTCCTTCAAACACGACGAGTTGAGTTAATGCCAAAAAGTTCTATTTTGGTTTCATCCCAATCCTCTGCTGTATCATCCATGTATCCATTTTGGTGTAAACTCAACTCGTCGTGTTTGGAGGAAGAAGAATACTGAGTTGCATCCCAAGAACACCATACCTACTGTGAAGCATGGGGGTGGAAATATCATGCTTTGGGGCTGTTTTTCTGCTAAGGGGACAGGACGATTGATCCGTGTTAAGGAAAGAATGAATGGGGCCATGTATCGTGAGATTTTGAGCCAAAACCTCCTTCCATCAGTGAGAGCTTTGAATGGTTGACCAAATACTTATTTTCTACCATAATTTACAAATAAATTATTTAAAATTCCTACAATGTGAATTCCTGGATTTTTTTTTCACATTCTGTCTCTCACAGTTGAAGTGTACCTATGATGAACATTACAGACCTCTGTCATCATTTTAAGTGGGAGAACTTGCACAATACTTTTTGCCCCACTGTATTTTGGTCCGTCCGTTTGGTGCTTTCAACAACCGGAAGTAGAGTGCCCCTCCGTCTTCCAATCGTCCATAGCTTTTCTAAGTTATGGATTCGGCTAATTTATGGATTTTTCTTTGTTAAACGCCTTCATGTAAACAGTTAAAAAAACAAGCAAAGACACTGAAAAGGTGTTACTTTTTTGCTAAGGCCCCATCTTTTTGGACGAGTTTGCTCACTGCAGGCCCTGCAGTGCCCTTTTCTTGAAGTAGAAGTGCTGTTTTTGTCTTCTATCCATCCGTAACGTTTCGCCCGTGTTGATTCTTCATCACGCCAAGCAACATTTGTGTAAGTTGTTCAGTTTCAGTTTATTTCGAACATGCCTACGATACAATGTAATGCATCACATATTTCCAGTTATTTCATGACATTAGTCCGATAAGGAGTAGGGAGATGCCGAGTTTATTTAATCCTACCCCTTTTCATACAATCCAATTGTATCCAATTTCTTTGTTCTCTCTTAACAGAACAGTGAATAAAGAAATAATATACCATAGTAAGTAAACAAATATTAAATACATACATAATCTTGATCTAAACGATGTTTTACAATATAACTACAACTATTTCTACTTACTAATATTTGTACGTGCTATCGTACTGTAATCAAGCTAGCCTTGTTAGCATTAGTGAATATGCTAACACCTTTACGAGTGTCTGTGTTAGTATTATTAACTTATATAAAGTCAGTAGATTTTACAGTAAAGAACAAAACAAAACAGCAGCTGAGTCTCCAGAATTTTACCCTAAAAAGAACGCAGTACCGTGTTTTACTATTTGCAGTAATGCACTGTAAAAAGAACCATAGATTTTACGGTAAAAACAAACAAACTTGCAGCTCTGTCTGTACTAATCTTCTAGAAAAAATTGTATTACTTTTATTAACTGTAAAAATGGACAACGATTTTAGAAGGGGAAAAGCAGGGGTGGCTCAATCACAAGAATTTTAACTTTAAGAATAAAAATGGTTCCGTTTTTCTATTTTCCATGCACTTTAAAAACAACAACTCTAGATTTTACAATTTTTAATACACTGTTTAAAATAATTTAAGAAAAGAAAACAGCCGCAGATTTTAATGGGAAAAAAAATATACAGCTGAGTTGCCAGAGTTTTACCGTAAAAGATAACAGTGTTAAAGTTTTTTCTTTTCATTGAAAACAACTGAAGATTTTGTAGTGGTAAAAATGTGCCGTAAAAATAACAGTGGATCCCTTCCCAAATTTTAATTAGTACCTAGTACGGCATAGCTCGGTTGGTAGAGTGGCCGTGCCAGCAACTTGAGGGTTGCAGGTTCGATTCCCGCTTCCACCATCCTAGTCACTGCCGTTGTGTCCTTGGGCAAGACACTTTACCCACCTGCTCCCAGTGCCACCCACACTGGTTTAAATGTAACTTAAATATTGGGTTTCATTATGTAAAGCGCTTTGAGTCACTAGAGAAAAGCGCTATATAAATATGATTCACTTCACTTCACTACAAAAATGCAAGAATCAAATGTAAAAAAGATTGTGTATTAATGTTAATTATTTTAAATGCGGCCCTCTGGGCCCAAACATAACTGCCCCTCAATGAAAATCAGTTTGACCCACCTGATTTACAGTAACGCACCGTAAAAAATAAGTGTAGATTTTACGGTAAAAAAACTGGCACCTCAGTCGCCAGAATTTTTGCTAAACAGTTGTACTGTTTTTCCATTCACAGTAATACTCTGTATAATCTACAGTTGTTGTTTTTGCCGTAAAAAAAATATAATGGCAGCCGAGGTGACAAAATGTTACTGTTAAAAAAATAAAAAAAACAGTCTTCTATTTACAGTAACAAAAAAAAATCGTAAATTTTATAGTAAAATTCTGGCAACTGAGTTGCCAGTTTTTTAATGTCAAAAAACACTTAATGTTTTTACATTTGCAGTAATATGCTTTAAAATCCATTGTGAATTTTCCTGTAAAATTTTAGCGAATGAGCTGCTAGTATACCGGAAAATTTACAGATGTTTTAAATTTTACATCGTACCTACAAAAATCTAAGAATCAAATGTAAACAACATTACGTAATAGTGTCAGTTATTTGTAAAGCGGCCCTCTGGGACCAAACATACCTGGCCCTAAATGAAAAACAGTTTTACCCACCTGATTTACAGTAATGCACCGTAAAAAATAAGTGTAGATTTTACAGTAAAAAACTGGCATTTCAGTTGCCAGAATTTTACTGAACAGTAGTACAGTTTTTCCATTCACACTAATACTCCGTATAATCTGTCGTTGTTGTTTTTACCGTAAAAAAACTGGCAGCTGAGTTAACCCAATTTTACTGTTAAAAAAAAAGCAGTTTTCTATTTACAGTAACAAAAAAACAATTGAAAATGTTGTAGTAAAATTCTGGCAACTGAGCTGCCAGTTTTTAATGTCAAAAAACCCCAGTAATGCTGTAATATGCTGTAAAATCCACCGTAAATTTTACGGTAGCGCTCTTGCAACTGAGCTGCCAGATTTTTACTGCACAATCTACAGATTTTTAAAAAATATTTCATCGTGTTTACAAAGATCTAAGAATCAAAAGCATAGGACATTGTGCAATAATAACATTCACTGTTAGACGCGGCCCTCTGGGGCCAAACTTAACTGCGATGTGGCCCTCAATGACACCTCTGATTTACAGGAAAAAAAAAAGTGTAGATTTTGCTGTGAAAAAAAAAAACTGCCAACTCATTTACCAGAATTATACTGAAATTAAAAGACAGTGGTAATTTTATCCATTTACAGTAATCCACTGTAAAAAAAAAAATCAAATAAAACAGCATACATTTTACGGAAAAACTCTCGTGACTTAGCTATTTTTTTATTTTTTTTTAACCGTAAAATGTACAGATGAGTTTTTAAAGTGTGTGTGTGTGGGAGGACGTCTCAATCTACGTGAGAAATGTTGTCATTACCTTCCTCATTAGCGGCGCAATGATCACCTCAAGTGAGTCCCCGGCTCATTTTGCATGTGTAAGCCCCCAGCTAGAACCCCCCCTTGTTTAAAAGTGTCACCCTGTCGACACATTTATCTCGAACATGCAGGCGTGACATCAGCATGTGTTAAACGCCAGCGTGCGTTGACGAAGTTGCGTACTTGAAACGCGCGTGTGGAGGCTGTAAGGGGCGGGGTTGTCATGAAAGATGACTCCCGTGGACTTGTGGCGGCCAGACTGTAATTCTCGGAGGTAATCACAGGGAATAATGGCAACAGTGAGACACCCAGGAATCTAATCACTATAATCACGGGTGCTCGCTCGTGGCTTCAAATTCCTGCCTTGCTCTGTTGCTCGCGAAGCGATCAAACGCTTGACCACGTCTTCTCTTTTCCCCATGCAGTCCTCCATTGTGGGCGGGGAGCCCCCTCTTCAGGAAGAACGGCGGCGTCCTCCTACAAGGTACACTCTCACGTCTGCACCTCCTTTTGACAACGGCCTTCCTTGTCCGCAAATGTGCAGTCACCTCCTTTCTTTACAACCTCCACAACATGCAACCTCTCACTATTTCATCTTGTTACTGCTGATAAATGTGGTCATCAATGATAATAATAGCAAATAATAATAATAAGGAATCTAACAATAATCAATAATAACAACTAATAATAATATTAACTAATAATAATAACTAGGAATGTATCAATAATTATAAGAACTAGGAATGTAACAATAATAAATAATACTAACTAGTAATAAAAACTAGGAATGTAATGTAATAACTAAGAATGCCATAATAATTATAGTAACAACTAGGAATGTAACAATAATCAATAATACTAAATAATGCTAATAACTAGGAATGTAACAATAATTAGAATAACTAGGAATTTAACACCAATAATAATACTAACAACTAGGAATTTAAGAATAATAATAACACCACCTAGGAATGTAACAATAATCAATAATAATACTAACAACTAATAATAATAACAATTAATAATAATAAAAAACTAGATAATCGACAATAATAATTAATGATAATAACTAAGAATTTAACAACAACAATAATAATAAAAACAATTAGGAATGTAACAATAATCAATAATAATAAAAACTAGGAATGTAACAATAATCAACAATAACATTAACAATGTATAATAATAACAATAAGAAATAATAAAAACTAGGAATGTAATAATAATCAACAATAATAACTAATGATAATAAGAACCAGGAATTTATCAATAATCAATAATGAAAAATAACTACTAGAAATTAAACAATAATCAATAATAATAATAATAACAACTAGGAATGTATCAACAATAGTAACAACTGATAATAATAATAATATCAAGAACAACTAGGAATATAACAATAATCAACAAGAATAATAACTATTAATAATAACTAAGAATGTAGCAATAATAAATAATAAAAACAACTAGGAATGTAACAACAATCATTATTGACGATAACAACTAGGAATAAAACAATAATAACTACAAATGTAGCAATCAATAATAACTAGAAATGTAACAATAATCAATAATAATAACTGCAAATGTAATGATAATCAATGATAACTAGGAATAAAAAATGATCAATAATAACTAGGAATGTAGCAATTAATAATAACTGGAATTGTAACAATAATCAATAATAATAACTATGAATGTAATAATAATCAATAAAAATAGTAACAACGATTTATGTATGTCTGTATATATATAATATGTAGATATGTATGCGTATGTATATATGTATGTAGATATGTATATATGTATGTAGATATGTACGTATATGTATGTATATATATGTAGATATGTATATATGTATGTAGATATGTACGTATATGTATGTATATATATGTATGTATGTATGTATGTATATATATATATATATATGTAGATATGTATATATGTATGTAGATGTGTGTGTGTGTGTATGCGTGTATATATGAATGGGTATATATGTGTATGTATATATATGTATGTATGTGTGTGTGTATATGTAGATATATGTATGTGTATATATATAGATGTATATATGTATGTATGTATATAGGTGTATGTGTATGTATATATATGTATAAATGTGTATATATAGATATATGTATGTATGTGTATATATATATATATATATATATATATATATATGTTTGTGTAGATATGTATGTGTCTGTATATATGTATGTATGTATATATATATGTATGTATGTATATATATGTTTGTGTAGATATGTATGTATATATGTATGTATGTATATATATGTTTGTGTAGATATGTATGTGTCTGTATGTATGTATACATATATATATGTGTGTGTGAGTGTAGATATGTAGGTATGTATGTGTATATATATGTAGATATGTATGTGTATGTATATACATGTAGATATGTATGTGTACATATGTAGATATGTATGTGTACATATGTAGATATGTATGTGTATATATGTAAATATACAGTATATATATGTATGTATGTATATATGTAGATATATACTGTATGTGTGTATGTATATTTATGTATACATATGTGTGTATATGTATGTATTAATTTATATATATAAGATTGTATATATATATTTATATATATATGTATATATGTATATTTAAAAACTATATGTATAGCCATAAAATATAGAGAAGATAAGATTTTAATTGTATTTTTATTTTATTTTTTAACAAAAAATCTTAAAAATCATTTCCACCCCCTGTAAGAAGAATGTTTTTCAGCTGATTGAGAGCAATCCCTTTGTGTTTATCTCCTCATTCCACACACCCAACATACATTATTCCTGTCCCTGGCTTTTGCTGCTACACACCTCCGTTTCCTGGTAATTCCCGGTATTTTCCATTACACCCCCTTTTCCCATCTCCCCGGCCTTCCCTGGTGACCGCACAGACGTTTAAATGGACATTCAATCCCAATCAAGGAGCACTCCAGGAGCTGGCCGGGCCGCCGAGTCCTAAATGGAGAGGGAAATGGATACATTAGGCGTCTGCGGCGTGGCCGCCATCGCCCCTGATGATGGAGTAGTAATGGTCAAGGGGCCAAGGTCGGGCAGAGTGTCTGAAACCCCCCTCCCCCAACCTGGGAGCAACGTGTCTGCGACGCCTGCGGACAGACATGGGGGACAGTCTCGCTTTGGCTCAAGCCCCCTTTGGGACCAAATTAGTCTTACTACATGTCCATCATGAGCAATATCCTGATGATAGTAATAATAACAACTTAATAATAATAATATTAACAACTAAAAAGTAATAATAACTAGGAATTTAGTAAGTCTGAATCGTTTTAGTTATATTGTAAAACTTACAAACGTCACTTGGAGTAATGAATGAAGAATCCGTGTGAGTAATAACGATATGGACGGCTAAAAAAAACAAACGGCATCTGTACTTCAGGTAGATTAAATAATTAAAAATAAAGTCCGAACAGAAGGGCAACGCGAGTGAGCAAACTCGTCCAAAAGGTGGCGCCACAGCACAAACAATAACACAACTTATCAGTGTCTTTGCTAGGTATTTTTGTAAAACTAGCCGCAGGGTTTAAAGTCTAGGAAAAAAGTAACAGCTTATAGCACATCTTCTAATACGGAGGTCTGTTTAAACAGCTTGTTTTAACTTAAAACAAGCAGAAGCACATGTCAGGCAACGCACACGCACAGCATACTTACAAGCAGAAACAGTGTAAAGACAGAAGAGGGAGAATAGAAGCATTTTGGGTTAACAAAACAAAAGGTGCTTTAAAACATGGCTAACGAGCTAATGGCTAATGTTTTAGCCACATCCAAGTCACGACTTCTTGCCTCCATGGCGACAAATAAAGTAAGTTTCTTACAACTATCGGAATATCTAAACATGCTTCAATACACACCTTAGGAGGATAGAGGATACAGTAGCTAAACGCTAACAGCAAGCTAGCGCTCCTGAACGTAAACAAATGGTGGCTCTACACAAACATCGACTAAAACGATACCAAGTACAGGAGTTTATCAAGTCGATATTAGTACTGTGAATCTTTGGGCGGCACACGATTCGATTTGATTCTTGGAGGTGACAATTCGATTCAGCAACGATTCAAAAGCCATACTTTTTACTAACAATGGGTGCCCGTTCTATGATTAACTACATTCCTCCATTAAAAAGATAAACTGCTCTGATATATCTATATATTACTTAAAAGAAAACTGGTTTTGTTGAATAAAATTCTACCCAAACATTTAATAGTGGCCTTGTGGTTAGAGTGTCCGCCCTGAGATCGGTAGGTCATGAGTTCAAACCCCGGGCCGAGTCATACCAAAGACTATAAAAATGGGACCCATTACCTCCCTGTTTGGCATTCGGCATCAAGGGTTGGAATTGGGGGTTAAATCACCAAAAATGATTCCCAGGCGCGGCCACCGCTGCTGCTCACTGCTCCCCTCACCTCCCAGGGGGTGATCAAGGGGATCGGTCAAATGCAGATAATAGTTTAGCCACACCTAGTGTGTGTGTGTGTGTGTGTGTGTGTGTGTGTGTGTGTGTGTGTGTGTGTGTGTGTGTGTGTGTGTGTGTGTGTGTGTGTGTGTGAGACTATCAGTCATACTTTAACTTTAACTTAAAGTCAAATACAAATAAGGCTACATGAGAAGTAACCAACACTTCTATTTTGTAAAGTAAATGTGTACAGCAGATATAGATCATCTACATCAGGGGTCACCAACCTTTTTGAAACCAAGAGCTACTTCTTGGGTACTGATTAATGCGAAGGGCTACCAGTTTGATACACACTTAAATAAATTGCCAGAAATAGCCAATTTGCTCAATTTACCTTAAATAAATATATATATATATATATATATATATATATATATATATATATATATATATATATATATATATATATATATATATATATATATATATATAAAATGGGTATTTCTGTCTGTCATTCCACTGTACATTTTTTTTCCTCTTACGGAAGGTTTTTTGTAGAGAATAAATGATGAAAAATACACTTAATTGAACGGTTCAAAAGAGGAGAAAACAGGAAAAAAAAGAAAATTACATTTTGAAACATAGTTATCTTCAATTTCGACTCTTCAAAATTCAAAATTCAACTGAAAAATATGAAGAAAAAAAAAGCTAATTTGAATCTTTTTGAAAAATTTAAAAAATAATTTATGGAACATCATTAGTAATTGTTCATGATTAAGATTAATTTTACAATTTTGATGACATGTTTTAAATAGGTTAAAATCCAATCTGCACTTTGTTTTAATATAAAACAAATTGGACCAGGCTATATTTCTAACAAAGACAAATCATTATTTTTTCTAGATTTTCCAGAATTTTTTTTTTAAAAGGAATTCAAAAGACTTTAAAATAAGATTTTAATTGGATTCTACCGATTTTCTAGATTTGCCAGCTTTTTTTGAATTTTAATCATAATAATTTTGAAGAAATATTTCACAAATATTCTTCGTCGAAAAAACAGAAGCTAAAATGAAGAATTTAATTAAAATGTATTTATTATTCTTTACAATAAAAAAATAAATTTACTTGAACATTGATTTAAATTGTCAGGGAAGAAGAGGAAGGAATTTAAAAGGTAAAAAGGTATATGTGTTTAAAAATCCCAAAATCATTTTTAAGGTTGTATTTTTTTCTCTAAAATTGTCTTTCTGAAAGTTATAAGAAGCAAAGTAAAAAAATAAATGAATTTATTTAAACAAGTGACGACCAAGTCTTTAAAATATTTTCTTGGATTTTCAAATTCTATTTGAGTTTTGTCTCTATTAGAATTAAAGCGAGACCAGCTTGCTAGTAAATAAATACAATTTAAAAAATAGCGGCAGCTCACTGGTAAATGCTGCTATTTGAGCTATTTTTAGAACAGGCCAGCGGGCGACTCATCTGGTCCTTACGGGCTACCTGGGGCCCGCGAGCACCGCGTTGGTGACCCCTGATTTACTGATGAAAAAAATAGTTTTTTTTTTTTCTTTTCCAAATCAGATTTTTTTCCAGCTGACTGTTTACACTGCAAGTAAAATGTGTTTTTAATCAGACTCCGGTGTAAACGCGCATATTGTGACCCCAATGTGGCCTTGACGTCACTTGCAGGCGCATTTCGATAAAGTCAAAACAAAGGAAGTTGACCGGCTTTTGTAAATGAACAAGCAAGTTGCTACTACCATGATATAAAATAAGTCACCAGACCTTAAAGGCCTACTGAAACCCACTACTACCGACCACGCAGTCTGATACTTTATATATCAATGATGAAATATTAACATTGCAACACATGCCAATACGGCCGGTTTAGTTTACTAAATTGCAATTTTAAATTTCCCGCTGAGTTTTTTGTTGAAAACGTCGCGGAATGATGACGCATGCGCGTTACATATAGGGACTGTCAGGCAATATTAGCGCAGCACCACTAGCGGCTGAAAGTCGTCTCTTTTCACTGCGCAATTACACAGTATTCTGGACATCTGTGTTGCTGAATCTTTTGCAATTTGTTCAATTAATATTGGAGAAGTCGTAGTAGAAAGATTGAGTTGGGAAGCTTTGGCCTTTAGCCACAGAAACACACGGTGATTCCTTTTTTTAAATTCCCGGAGGTGAAGCTTTACTATGGATCAGAGCGGTCAAGCGAACATGAATCCCGACCACTTGTCAACCGGCAGGTTTCGGTGAGAAAATTGTGGTTAAAAGTCGATCTGTGGAGTTTGCGCCGTCCTTGTTACCGCCGTGACTTCCCTCAGACACTGGCCTCAAGACACCCGTGGACACACCCCTCCGACTATCAGGTACTATTAAACTCACTAAAACACTAGCAACTCAATAGAAAGATAAGGGATTTCCCAGAATTATCCTAGTATATATGTCTAAAAACATCTGAATCTGTCCCAATGCAATCGCCTTTTTTTTTTTTACTTTATTTCATTTTTGATTTTTTTTCCGAGTCCTTCACTATCAATATCATTATCCACAAATCTTTCATCCTCACTCAAATTAATGGGGAAATTGTCGTTTTCTCGGTCCGAATAGCTCTTACTGCTGGAGGCTCACATTATAAACAATGTGAGGACGCGAGGAGCCCTCACCCTTGTGACGTCATCGTCTGCGACTTCCGGTAGAGGCAAGGCTTTTTTATCAGCACCAAAAGTTGCGAACTTTATCGTCGATGTTCTCAACTAAATCCTTTCAGCGAAAATATGGCAATATTGCAAAATGATCAAGTACGACACATACAATGGACCTGCTATCCTCGTTAAAATAAGAAAATCTCATTTCAGTAGGCCTTTAAAAATTTGTTTTTTAGGTGAAAATACCTTCAAATAATATAATAATAATAATAATAATAATAATAATAATAATAATCACACAATGACGCAAAAGTTGCATTCAGGTCGCATTTCAAAAGATCACATTCCAATCGGATCAGGATTACCTGACGCGGAAAAAAAAAAAAGAAAAAATCAGCCACGTCTCACTCGAGGGCAAAAAAATCCGATTTTGTTGTGCAGTTTTAGCGGGCCTGAATGTAACGACACTGATGTTCGCCTTGCTTCAAAATGTTGTTGAACTCATATTCCTATTGAAGTATCTCCTGTGCAACATGTTTTGTACCAGTAGAAATCAAATCAAGGTGCATCACGTGCTGAGTCGGCAGATTGATCCCATTCTGTTGATGAACTTATCATTGTGGGCGTGTTCCGAAGAGTCATTGGTCAGTGATGCATTGTTTTTCCCGCCTGTAAGTCACAGCACATGTCAGTCAGCCAATCACTTAAGACGCTCGGCTGGATTGTCAGGTAGTCTAGTTATCCCATCGGTTCAACTGCCAGCATTTTGAGGCCACCGGCGATGCAGGCAGGCAGTCAGACAACATTAGCATGCATTCTGCTCTCAGGCCATGTCTACACTATGCCGGATAACCCCTTAAACCAGAACTGGGCAAATTAAGGCTTTTCAATCTGGGCCGCCACACATTCCCAAATATTTTTTTTTAGATCTTTAAAGGGGAACAAGAGCAGGTGGAACAAATGCGAAACCATGGTAACCAGATAAATAAGGAATAAGGAAGTGCAAAAACTAGGAGTCGGAAGAGTCCGAAACAAACCGAGAATACAAAAGGACTCAAAAAATCGAAATCAAAATGTTATCCGGGAAGCGGATCACAACAGTGCTTCTTCGTTTTCTAAACAAAGAACACAATCTGTGGTTGTCTTTATTTTGAAGTTATCGTGCCGTGATTTTACAAGTCCCGCCCACTTGGGAGTAGATTTTTCTCCATGTGCCCCCCCCCCATCTAAAATGAGTTTGACACCAGTGAATTTAAAAGTACGCGGAAGTAAGAATGAATAATTGTTCCAATTTCCAGGTATTAGTATTGATGGATTCAATGCATTGACTAGAACTACTGATCCATCCATCCATCCATCCATCATCTTCCGCTTATCCGAGGTCGGGTCGCGGGGGCAGCAGCCTAAGCAGGGAAGCCCAGACTTCCCTATCTCCAGCCACTTCGTCTAGCTCTTCCCGGGGGATCCCGAGGCGTTCCCAGGCCAGCCGAGAGACATAGTCTTCCCAACGTGTCCTGGGTCTTCCCCTTGGCCTCCTACCAGCTGGACGTGCCCTAAACACCTCCCTAGGGAGGCGTTTGGGTGGCATCCTGACCAGATGCCCGAACCACCTCATCTGGCTCCTCTCGATGTGGAGGAGCAGCGACTTTACGTTGAGCTCCTCCCGGATGGCAGAGCTTCTCACCCTATCTCTAAGGGAGAGCCCCGCCACCCGGCGGAGGAAACTCATTTCGGCCGCTTGTACCCGTGATCTTATCCTTTCGGTCATGACCCAAAGCTCATGACCATAGGTGAGGATGGGAACGTAGATCGACCGGTAAATTGAGAGCTTTGCCTTCCGGCTCAGCTCCTTCTTCACCACAACGGATCGATACAACGTCCGCATTACTGAAGACGCCGCACCGATCCGCCTGTCGATCTCACGATCCACTCTTCCCCCACTCGTGAACAAGACACCTAGGTACTTGAACTCCTCCACTTGGGGCAGGGTCTCCTCCCCAACCCGGAGATGGCACTCCACCCTTTTCCGGGCGAGAACCATGGACTCGGACTTGGAGGTGCTGATTCTCATTCCGGTCGCTTCACACTCGGCTGCGAACCGATCCAGTGAGAGCTGAAAATCCCGGCCAGATGAAGCCATCAGGACTACATAATCTGCAAAAAGCAGAGACCTAAATCCTCACACGGTTAAAAAAATGGGTACACAGAAGAGTTTTAATGTGTGGAGAAAAGCAAACTGCAGCTTTTCCAACACAAACACTCAAGTCTACTGTTTTCCCACTTCAGGTCATCTCCTTCGCTTCTCTGTCTGCTTCCTGCATCTTCGCCGACTGCCTGCCTGTTTTTTTTTTTTTCCAGGGAAAGCTCTCCACCCCCAACTCCGCCGCTCTCACCGCCTCCCGTTAAATGAGTTCCACATGGCCCTGCAGGCGGCCGTCAAATGTGCACACAAACACGCGCGCCGTGCTCAGTCACACAGTCAACCTGGGTTCACAGGTCGATGCCGGCAGACCTTGACAAAGAGACCGTTTGAAAGCGGCCGCCGTCTCGCTGCCTGTTTTTGTCTGCGCGTGTTTAAGTGCGTGCGCCAGTCTGAGGCCATGTCTACATTAAACCGGAGAAAGTTATCTAGGGCATTTTTTTAACTCAAGTACCCCCTAATCAGAGCAAAGCATTTTTGGTTAAAAAAAAACAGATAAAGAAATAAAACAAAGCACTATGTCATCACTTTTGGATTTATTAAATTGTATGACAGTGCAAAATATTGATCATTTGTAGTGGTCTTTCTTGAACTATTTGGAAAAAAATATATAAAAATAACTAAAAACTTGTTGAATAATAAACGATTCAATTATAAATAAAGATTTCTACACATAGAAGTAATCATCAACTTAAAGTGCCCTCTTTGGGGATTGTAATAGAAATCCTGTCAGAGTTATTTGGTGTCGAACCCCAAGATGCAGAGAAGGAGGCAGGCATTGAATGGGAAAACATGGTTTTAAAATACTAGAACTAGAACAAACAAAGGGTACAAACAAAAAGCGCGCACATGGGCGGAATAACAAACTAAGGGTCTTTAGCATAGAAACTAGCAAGAAACAAAAAATGACCTAGCGTGGAAGCTAGCGGGCAGCAAACAAGAAAAACTGGAAATGGCTAATGCTAACAGAAACAGCTTACCGCTACGACGACCAGGACAAAATGTAGCACGACAGGTAGTAGCTGTAACAAAACGACACGACAAGAGCGACATGTGGCAACGACAATACAAATGACAATACAATGATCCAGCAACTGACACAAGACAAAGCAGGTACAAATAGGAGCGGGCTGATTGGCAACTGGTGTGGCCAGGTGCCAATCAGCCGCAGCTGAGGAGGAACACAGCACTCAGGGAACAAGACAGGAAGCTGACAAAATAAGATCACTAGACAGGAACTAAAGACAGGAGATACTAAACAGAGGAAACAGACAAATGCAGAGGAAAAAACTAAAACATAGACAAACTGTCAGGGGAAAGCCTGACAAATCCCTCTGGATTCATGAACTTAATTGTAAACATTTCTTCACAAAAAAAAAAAGAAATCTTTAACATCAATATTTATGGAACATGTCCACAAAAAATCTAACTGTCCACACTGAATATTGCATTGTTGCATTTCTTTTCACAGTTTATGAACTTACATTCATATTTTGTTTAAGTATTATTCAATAAATATATTTATAAAGGACTTTTGAATTGTTGCTATTTTTAGAATATTTTTTTTTAAATCTCACGTACCCCTTGACATACCTTCAAGTACCCCCAGGGGTACGCGTACCCCTATTTGAGAACCACTGATCTAGGGTATATCCCACTAAACCTTATCCTTGTCCACACACACACACACAATGGTCGTTTAAGACGCCCCAGCCGGTACAACATGACCTAGTACGCATGTGTGAAAAATATGCACGCCATAGTCCCCTCCGGTGTTGCTCTGTGTGCAAGTTCTTAAATGTAACTTATCTGAATAATACCCAGTGTTGTGGTATGTCAATTAATACCACAGACTCAATAACTCCACGGTGACGTTTTGGTGAATTTGCTGAGGAATTTGTGAAAGTGAACCAAAGACATACATCTAGGGATAGGTTGATTTAAATGGTCCCTAGTGTGTGAATGTTGTCTGTCTATCTGTGCTGGCCCTGCGATGAGGCGGCGACTTGTCCAGGGTGTACGTCGCCTTCCGCCCGATTGTAGCTGAGATAGGCGCCAGCGCCCCCCGCAACCCCGAAAGGAAATAAGCGGTAGAAAATGGATGGATGGATTGAAACAATACAAAAGTAACGCCAGTGTAAGTTAACCTACCCAGTGGCCTAGTGCAGTGGTTCTAAAATGGGGGTACGCGTACCCCTGGGGGGACTTGAAGGTATGCCAAGGGGTACGTGAGATATTTTTAAAATATTATAGAAATCGCAACAATTCAAGAATCCTTTATAAATATATTTATTGAATAATACTTCAGCAAAATATGAACGTAAGTTCATAAACTGTGAAAAGAAATGCAACAATGCAATATTCAGTGTTGACAGCTGGAATTTTTTGTGGACATGTTCCATAAATATTGATGTTAAAGGTTTTTGTGAAGAAATGTATAAAATTAAGTTCATGAATCCAGATGGATCTCTATTACAATCCCCAAAGAGGGCACTTTAAGTTGATGATTACTTCTATGTGTAGAAATCTGTATTTATCAATCAATCAATCAATGTTTACTTATATAGCCCTAAATCACTCGTGTCTCAAAGGGCTGCACAAACCACTACGACATCCTCGGTAGGCCCACATAATGGCAAGGAAAACTCACACCCAGTGGGACGTCGGTGACAATGATGACTATGAGAACCTTGGAGAGGAGGAAAGCAATGGATGTCGAGCGGGTCTAACATGATACTGTGAAAGTTCAATCCATAATGGATCCAACACAGTCGCAAGAGTCCAGTCCAAAGCGGATCCAACACAGTCGCGAGAGTCCCGTTCACAGCGGAGCCAGCAGGAAAACATCCCAAGCGGAGGCGGATCAGCAGCGCAGAGATGTCCCCAGCCGATACACAGACAAGCAGTACATGGCCACCGGATCGGACCGGAGAGTGGGACATAGGAGAAAAAGAAAAGAAACGGCAGATCAACTGGTCGAAAAAGGGAGTCTATTTAAAGGCTAGAGTATACAAATGAGTTTTAAGGTGAGACTTAAATGCTTCTACTGAGGTGGCATCTCGAACTTTTACCGGGAGGGCATTCCAGAGTACTGGAGCCCGAAATGAAAACCCTATACAGCCCCGAGACTTTTTTTGGGCTTTGGTAATCACTAATAAGCCGGAGTCCTTTGAACGCAGATTTCTTGCCGGGACATATGGTACAATACAATCGGCAAGATAGGATGGAGCTAGACCGTGTAGTATTTTATACGTAAGTAGTAAAACCTTAAAGTCACATCTTAAGTGCACAGGAAGCCAGTGCAGGTGAGCCAGTACAGGCGTAATGTGATCAAACTTTCTTGTTCTTGTCAAAAGTCTAGCAGCCGCATTTTGTACCAACTGTAATCTTTTAATGCTAGACATGGGGAGACCCGAAAATAATACGTTACAGTAATCGAGGCGATACGTAACAAACGCATGGATAATGATCTCAGCGTCTCTAGTGGACAGAATGGAGCGAATTTTAGCGATATTACGGAGATGAAAGAAGGCCGTTTTAGTAACGCTTTTAATGTGTGACTCAAAGGAAAGAGTTGGGTCAAAGATAACACCCAGATTCTTTACCGTGTCGCCTTGTTTAATTGTTTGGTTGTCAAATGTTAGAGTTGTATCATTAAATAGAGGTCGGTGTCTAGCAGGACCGATAATCAGCATTTCCGTTTTTTTGGCGTTGAGTTGAGTTATAATTGAATCATTTCTTTATTTTTCAACAAGTTTTTAGTCATTTTTATATCTTTTTTTCCAAAGAGTTCAAGAAAGACGACTAAAAATGAGCAATATTTTGCACTGTTGTACAATTTAATGAATCAGAAACTGATGACATAGTGCTGTATTTTACTTCTTCAGCTCTTTTTTTTCAACTAAAAATTATTTGCTCTGATTATGCCAGTCGTTATTAACCTTGTTGGAGGTACCGAACCCCACCAATTTCATATACGCATTCACTGAACCCTACTTTAGTGAAAAAAAAATTTTTTTTTTTTTTTTCAAATTCAAGACAAAGTTATATGTTTTTGGTAACACTTTAGTATGGGGAACATATTGTAAGAAACAAAGACTTAATTTAGGGTTAGGGTCAGGGTTAGGGTTATAATAAGGCATTAATAAGTACTTAATAATGACTAGTTAAGAGCCAATATGTTATTAATTTGCATGTTAATAGGAAAATAAATAATGGTGAATATGTTCCCCATACTAAAGTGTTACCATGTTTTTTTTTTTTACTTGTGCACAAAATGAACCGTGCATGAACATCACCTTGTTCAAACCGCAAAGCCAACACAGTGCATAAACCCACAACCAATCACACACCTGCAAAAATCAGTCAGCTGTTGCCGTAGCCGTAATACGCCGATAGGGAGAAAGAAGTTTGTATTTACGCCATGAGTCGGGTGTGTTTTGACCTCCGCCGAACCCCTGAGGCAGACTCACGGAACCCCGAGGGTTCGATCGAACCCAGGTTAAGAACCACTGGATTAGGTGGTACCTGAATTTAAAAAATGTTCATCAATGAACCTAGTGGTTAGAGCAGACCTGGGAAATTTTAAGACCCGGGGGCCACATGCGGCCTTTGAGCTTTTCAATCTGGCCTGCCCGACATTCCCAAATAATTGTTTTAAGATGGAAAATATACAGTAGCTGCCATTATGATGTGTTTTCTAATGACCGTAAGTGTTTAACTATACTAAGTCTTTCAATGCTTGGAATCTGCATGATATAGTAGTTACTATGGTCTTCTAATTTGTTACTTTGGTCACTAAGAGATACCGTATTTCCTTGAATTGCCACCGGGGCGCTAATTAATTTAAAACCTCATGTCACTCCTGCGCTTACCAAAGGCATGCGGTAAAAGTAAGCATGCGCTAATTATTTTAAAACCTCTTCTCACTGCGGCACTTACCAAAGGTATGCAGTCAAAATTTGAGTGTGATGTAAGCTTGGACCTTAAATCCAACTGAATAGCTCTTAATCTTCTTCCCTTTATGCGATTTCAAATTACCGGTATTGAAATCAGCCTCCACCATTTTGAAAATGATGACAGGTCACTCGTGAGGTCACGAGTTTGACCAGGCGGTAATACTAAGCATGCGCTAATTATTTTGCGAAGCGAGTTTGACCCGGCAGTATTTCAAGGCAGGCGCATACTATATGCCCTGCGGCAATTCAAGGAAATACGGTATCTCAGATTGTAGGTGGGGTTTTTTTTACCCTTCGCATTCATATTTCACTAGTTTTGTTCCATTTTGGTTGTGTTTCACTTGATTGTAAAATATGTTGTCAATATTCAGTATTTTATCCTTTATAGTTAAAGGGGAACATTATCACCAGACCTATGTAAGCGTCAATATATACCTTGATGTTGCAGAAAAAAGACCATATCTTTTTTTAACCGATTTCCGAACTCTAAATGGGTGAATTTTGGCCAATTAAACGCCTTTCTGTTTATCGCTCTCGGAACGATGACGTCAAAATGTGACGTCACCTATGTAGTCGACGCCATTTTTCTCCACCACATCACACGCAGCAAGTCAAATCAGCTCTGTTATTTTCCGTTTTTTCGACTGTTTTCCGGTACCTTGGAGACATTATGCCTCGTCGGTGTGTTGTCGGAGGGTGTAACAACACGATCAGGGACGGATTCAAGTTGATTTACGTAGAATGTGCATCGATTAGCACGGCATGCTAATCGATGCCAACATGCTATTTAGGCTAGCTGTATGTACATATTGCAGCATTATGCCTCATTTGTAGCTATATTTACATCCAGCCTTTCCCTCGTCCCATATTTAATCCCAAACAAACACATACCAATCGACAGATTTAAGTTGCTCCAGTGTCAAGAGATGCGAAAGTCCCTCGTTGTTTTTTTTACCGGCGATGCTACGACAGAGATGGCAATAATGTCTGGATATCCTGCGACACTCAAAGCAGATGCATTCCCAACGATAAAGTCAACGAAATCACAAAGGTGAGTTTTGTTGATGTTGTTGACTTATGTGCTAATCAGACATATTTGGTCGCGGCATGACTGCCAGCTAATTGATGCTAACATGCTATTTAGGCTAGCTGTATGTACATTTGAAACTATATTTACATCCAGCGTTTTCTTCCACCCACATTTAATGCCAAACAAACACTTACCAATCGACGGATTTAAGTTGCTCCAGTGTCAATGCGAAAGTCCTGATCGTTTGGTCAGCACATTTTACCGGCGATGCTAAGGCAGACTGGCCGAATAGCGTCAATAGCTATTCGCTCAATAGCTTCAGTTTCTTCTTCAATTTCGTTTTCGCTAGCTATCTGCCTCCATACTCCAACCATCCGTTTCAATACATGCGTGATCTGCTGAATCGCGTAAACCACTGAAATCCGAGTCTGAATCCGTGCTAATGTCGCTATATCTTGCTGTGGTAACCGCCACGTTGTTTGTATTGGAATCACTGGATGACGTCACAGGAAAATGGACGGTGGCTTCGCACATAGCGATAATCAAGCACTTTAAAGCTTTTTTAGGGATATTCCGGGACGGGTAAAATTTTTAAAAAAACTTCAAAAAATAAAATAAACCACTTGGGACTGATTTTTATTGGTTTTAACCCTTCTGAAATTTTGATAATGTTCCCCTTTAACATTGTAAATCCCACATTCGTTATTTTCATGTACATTCTGGGCGTCTCATTCAGTAAAAAAAAAAAAAAGTCAAATTCCATTCCGTTTCTTTAAGGCGGTCCGTAATAACGTTTTAGCTTTCAATCATTATTGTGAGGTTTTGTATTAGTTTTCTTAAAACTAGATATACCGGCCCCCAGACACGCTTTTTTATCTAAATCTGGCCCCCCGAGTAAAATAAATGCCCAGGCCTGGGTTAGAGTGTCAGCCCTGAAATCGGTAGGTCGTGGGTTCAAACCCCGGCCGAGTCATACCAAAGACTATAAAAATGGGACCCATTACCTCCCTGCTTGGCACTCAGCATCAAAGGGTTGGAATTGGGGGTTAAATCACCAAATATGATTCCCGGGCGTGGCCAGCACTGCTGCTCACTGCTCCCCTCACCCTGCAGGGGGGGATTAGTCAAATGCAGAGAATAATTTCGCCACACCTAGTGTGTGTGTGACAATCATTGGTACTTTTTAAAAAAAATAATACTAACACGGACACTTGGTCCCAAAGTACCTCAAAAGGATCATCTTCCTCTTCATGGTCCCAAAGTACCCCACAATGGACCTCTAAAGGTACCAAAAGACCCCAAATAGTCACTATATCCCAAGTAGCGCCATAAGGACTGTCTGAAGTACCCTTCTCACAAACGTCCTCTCGCTCTAAAAGGTCCGAAAAAAGATTGCATTAACCCTTTTTGGTGCATTTCAGACCCTTCAGGACTCCTCCGAGATCTACATGGGTTTAATTTCGGACCTCGTAGATACCGGAAAAAAACAAGCTCGGGTTAGCGTTGGGAGTAAAAAAAAAAAGCACTTCGTTTTTGTTTTTGTTTCTTACACAATAAACCTAACTTAAGGGATAATATTTAAAAAATCTGCAGGAGATCTTTACTTATTTTGTTCATTAATGACATCCTTCTTGAAGTACCCACTGTAGTGCGTTCAAGTACCCCTACTTGAAAACTAGTGCTCCTTACAATGTTAAAAAACGAACAATCTATTTTATTTTTTGGACTGTAAGGTGCACCGGCATATAAGCCGCACCCACTAAATTTGAGAAGAATAATTATTTTTCATATACTAGCCGCACCGGACTATAAGCCTCAGATACAGTGGGGCAAAATGGTATTTAGTTAGCCACTGATTGTGCAAGTTCTCCCACTTAAAATGATGACAGAGGTCTGTAATTTTCATCATAGGTACACTTCAACTGTGAGAGACAGAATGTGAAAAAAAAATCCAGGAATTCACATTGTAGGAATTTTAAAGAATTTATTTGTAAATTATGGTGGAAAATAAGTATTTGGTCAACCATTCAAAGCTCTCACTGATGGAAGGAGGTTTTCGCTGAAAATCTCACGATACATTGCCCCATTCATTCTTTCCTTAACACGGATCAATCGTCCTGTCCCCTCAGCAGAAAAACAGCCCCAAAAGCATGATGTTTCCACCCCCATGCTTCACAGTAGGTGTGGTGTTCTTGGGATGCAACTCAGTATTCTTCTTCCTCCAAACACGACGAGTTGAGTTGATACCAAAAAGTTCTATTTTGGTTTCATCTGACCACATGATCAATCAATCAATCAATGTTTATTTATATAGCCCCAAATCACAAATGTCTCAAAGGACTGCACAAATCATTACGACTACAACATCCTCGGAAGAACCCACAAAAGGGCAAGGAAAACTCACACCCAGTGGGCAGGGAGAATTCACATCCAGTGGGACGCCAGTGACAATGCTGACTATGAGAAACCTTGGAGAGGACCTCAGATGTGGGCAACCCCCCCCCTCTAGGGGACCGAAAGCAATGGATGTCGAGCGGGTCTAACATGATACTGTGAAAGTTCAATCCATAGTGGCTCCAAGACAGCAGCGAGAGTCCCGTCCACAGGAAACCATCTCAAGCGGATCAGCAGCGTAGAGATGTCCCCAACCGATACAGGCGAGCGGTCCATCCTGGGTCCCGACGAGCGGTCCATCCTGGGTCTCGACTCTGGACAGCCAGTACTTCATCCATGGTCATCGGACCGGACCCCCTCCACAAGGGAGGGGGGGACATAGGAGAAAGAAAAGAAGCGGCAGATCAACTGGTCTAAAAAGGAGGTGTATTTAAAGGCTAGAGTATACAAATGAGTTTTAAGGTGAGACTTAAATGCTTCAACTGAGGTAGCATCTCGAACTGTTACCGGGAGGGCATTCCAGAGTACTGGAGCCCGAACGGAAAACGCTCTATAGCCCGCAGACTTTTTTTGAGCTCTAGGAATCACTAATAGGCCGGAGTCTTTTGAACGCAGATTTCTTGCCGGGACATACGGTACAATACAATCGGCAAGATAGGCTGGAGCTAGACCGTGTAGTATTTTACACGTAAGTAGTAAAACCTTAAAGTCACATCTTAAGTGCACGGGAAGCCAGTGCAGGTGAGCCAGTACAGGCGTAATATGATCAAACTTTCTTGTTCTTGTCAAAAGTCTAGCAGCCGCATTTTGTACCAACTGTAATCTTTTAATGCTAGACATGGGGAGACATGACATTCTCCCAATCCTCTGCTGTATCATCCATGGATCCATTTTGGTATAAACTCAACTCGTCGTGTTTGGAGGAAGAAAAATACTGAGTTGCATCCCAAGAACACCATACCTACTGTGAAGCATGGGGGTGGAAACATCATGCTTTGGGGCTGTTTTTCTGTTAGGGGGACAGGACGATTGATCCGTGTTAAGGAAAGAATGAATGGGGCCATGTATCGTGAGATTTTGAGCCAAAACTTCCTTCCATCAGTGAGAGATTTGAATGGTTGAACAAATACTTATTTCCCACCATAATTTACAAATACATTCTTCAAAATTCCTACAATGTCTCTCACAGTTGAAGTGTACCTATGATGAAAATTACAGACCTGTGTCATCATTTTAAGTGGGAGAACTTGCACAATCAGTGGCTAACTAAATACCATTTTGCCCCACTGTATATATACGTTGTAAAATGAGTTGTTCACACATAAATATTTTGTAAATATTTATATACATACCTTAATTGTTTCCAAACGGTGCCTGTAGCCCGGCAGTAAAACGGCTGATCAAACAAAACAGAAGTCACCGTCATGGACCCAATAGCTGCGGAAGCTGGCACTCCAATCAGCGAAACAGACTCAATAACTCCACTGTGACGTTTTGGTGTATTTACTGAGGAATTTACTACAAAAAGAATGCCGTTAAAAGTTAATAATACTAACACACACTCGTAAACAAGTTAGCATATTAGCTCATGCTAACAACACTAGCTTCATCACATTATGATAGCATGTACAAATGTGCATGAAAACACTCCTACAGACACCACACAGGACGGTTTAGTAAGTATGTATTGTTTTAGTTATATTGTAAAACTTACAAACGTTGCTTGGAGTGATGAATGAAGAACCCATAATTTTCTGGTGTCTACAAGGTCTAAAATGGATCCCATTTAGATCCTGGAGGGAGCCCTGGATGGTCCCATTAATAAACATCCATCCATCCATTTTTTACCGCTTATTCCCTTTCGGGGTCGCGGGGGACGCTGGCGCCTATCTCAGCTACAATCGGGCGGAAGGCAGGGTACACCCTGGACAAGTCGCCACCTCATCGCAGGGCCAACACAGATAGACAGACAACATTCACACTCACATTCACACACTAGGGCCAATTTAGTGTTGCCAATCAACCTATCCCCAGGTGCATTAATAAACAAATGCACCTAAAATTTCTGACCTTTTAGAGCACCGGGACTTTTTCCCGAGGGGGTACTTTTGGACCTTTATGGGGAAGACAATCCTTTTTGGGTTACTTTGGGACCTCTGGGTCTTTTTGTACCTTTAGAGGAAGCTGGACCTTTTTGGGATACTCTGGGAACATTAAGGGACAGATGGTCCTTTTGAAGGTATTTGGGGACTTGTGGCACCCTACAGGGAAGATGTTCTTTTTAGGGGTGCTATGGGACTTTTAGGGGAAAGACTGTCGTTTTGGGGGTACTTTAGGACTGAGGAACAATTTTGGGTCTTTTGCCACTTTTGGAGGAAGATAGTCCTTTTTGCGGTACCATCAGACTTCAAGGGGGGGACTGTTCTTTTGGGTGTACTTTGGGACCTAGGGATTGATTGGGTCTTTAGTCACCTTTAGGGGAACACTGTCCTTTTTGGGGTTCTTTGGGACATTTATGGGGAAGATGGACCTTTTGGGGGTACTTCATGACATAGGGACTTTTTGGGGTCTTATGGCCCCTTTAGGGGAAGATGGTCCTTTTGGGGGTAATTTGATACCTTCAGGTCTGTTAGTCCATCCCTGACTCCATGGACTACCTCACTCAAACAAATATAGGCCCCATACCCATTGAGGACACTTCTGTTAAAAATAAAAAAATAAACAATGCCCCTACCAGATCCCTTTTGGTAGTGCTTTGGCCCCTTAGGGAGAAGATGGTCTTTTAAGGGACACTTTGGGACTGAGGGACTATTTGGAAGCATGTGGTCCCCTAAGAGGAATATGTTCTTGGGACCTAGGGACTATTTGGAGGCATGTGGTATCTTAAAATGAAAATGTTCCTTTTTTGGGGTACTATGGGACATCTATTTAGGGAAAGATTGTCCTTTGAGACCTTCAGGTCTGTTAGACTATTCCTGAGTCCATGGACTTTCTCGTTCACCCTTTGAGGACACTTCTGGTAAAAAACATGAATAAAACAATGCCCCTATACGATCCTTTTGGGGGGTACTTTAGGCCCTTTAGAGAGAAGATGGTCGTTTTGGGGGAAAATGTTCCTTATTGTGGTACTATGGGACCTTTTAGGGGAAAACTGTTCTAGGGATTAAATTGGGCTTTAGTCACCTTTAGAGGAACACAGACCTAGGACCTATTTGGGGTCTTTGGTCACCTTTAGGGGAAGATAATAACTGTTGGGCTACTCTGGGACATTTAGGAGTAAGACTATCCTTTTAGGGCTTAGGGACTATGTGAAGGTCTTTTTTTCAATTTTAGGGGAAGTTGGTCCTTTTGGGGGTTCTTTTTAGACACTTATGGGGAAGAAAGTCCTTTTGGGGATACTTTGAGACCTCGGGACTTTTGGGATCTTTTGGCCCCTTTAGGGAAAGATGATCCTTTTGAGACTTTCAGGTTTGTTATTGTATTCCTGAGTCCTTAGACTTTTTCATTCAAAAGAAGATAAGTCCCAAACCCTTTGGGGACACTTCTAGTAAAAGTAAAAATTAAAAATTAAAGTAGTCCTTTTGGAACTACTCAGGATTGAATACAAAGTCTCCCTACTAACTCACCAGTGCCTCCATGGAAATCCCCCCTCTATCTCAAAGAACTGCTCACCCCCAAATCCTCCACACGACACCTCCGCTCCGGACAGGCTAACCTCCTCCGACCTCCGAGGACAAAGCCCTAAAGTGTGTGGGACAAAGCTTTCTGTTCCGCCGCTCCCAGTTGGTAGAACGCTCTCCCTGACCACCTGAGGGCACCACAGACTGTGGATGCTTTTAAAAAAGGCTTAAAACCCCTTCTTTTTAAAAAATCATTTTGTTAGATCTATAGTGGTAGTTTTAGCTGTTAAGCTGTTATAGTTTTTATTTTATTTTAGTATTTATTTTTGGGGGCAGCTATTTGTGGTTCGAGCGCTGTTGGTTTTTTTAAATACACTGTAGCACAGGGGTAGGGAACCTATGGCTCTAGAGCCAGATGTGGCTCTTTTGATGACTGCACCTGGCTCTCAGATAAATCTCAGCTGACATTGCTTAACACGCTAAGTAATGAATATTTCCGTTGGTAATCACAGTGTCAAAAATAACGTTCAAATTATAAAATATTCTCATGCATTTTAATCCATCCATCCGGTTTCTACCGCACCTGTTCAAGAAGTCGCATTAATAGTATGAAGTATTATATTTATTGTTGGTTAGCTTCAGAATAGCACTGTTATTGAAAAGAATAAGAGACTTATTATACTAAAAATGTTGGTCTTACTTAAAAATGCACGCATTTAGTTGTATTCAGTCTTAAAAATATATATATATGGCTCTCACGGAAATACTTTTGAAAATATTTGGCTTGTATGGCTCTCTCAGCCAAAAAGGTTCCTGACCCCTGCTGTAACACTTTGAGGTAGTTTGTTCAATGTAAAGTGGTTTTACAAATAAAATCTATAGTATCTGAGATGAGGTGGCGACTTGTCCTGGGTGTACACCACCTTCCGCCCGAATGTAGCTGATATAGGCACCAGCGCCCCCTGCAACCCCAAAGGGAATAAGCGGTAGAAAATGGATGAATGGATATATTATTATTATTATTATTATTATTATTATTATTATTACTTTGGAACTTAGGGACTATTTAGAGGCCTGTGGCACCCAAAGGGGAAGATGTTCATTTTGGGGGTATTATGGGACTTTTAGGGGAAAGACTATCCTTTTGGGACTACTTTGGGACCTAGGGACTATTTGGAGGCATGTGGCGCCCTAAGGAGAAGATGTTCCTTTTTGGAGTACTATGGGACTATTAAGGGAAAGACTATCCTTATAGGACTGCTTTGGGACCTAGGGACTATTTGGAAGCCTGTGGCACCCTAAGGGAAAGATCTTCCTTTTTGGAATACTATGGGATACTTGTAGTAAAAAAATAAATAATAAATTAAGAATGCCCCTACCCGTCTGAGAAACACGTCTTGCATGGATGTCACATGAGCCTATGACCCACCAGAAAACTTAAGCATAACAGTAACTGGTCTAGTCAGCAGCATAGTTGCACTTTACTGCCACTCACAGGAGAGAAGTGGAATAGCAACATGATCCCTCAACTTTAGCAAAGGTCTTTTCTCCACTGAGTTCAGTCGTATCGGTCGTCTTGATTTGAAAAGGTATGAGTCATCGCTCTATATCGAAAGACAGTCGGATCGATGCGAAAGAATGAAACAAGAATGAGTTCAGAGGAGAGTTTTTCATTCAACTTGGAAAAGAGCTCTGGTCAGAAGTGCGCCGCTGAGCTCGGAAAGTCCGGGTCAAACCGAGTCTGGTATTTCCTAGCCGGCCCCCCTTTTTCACCCTCCCTCGCTCTCACTCCCTCGCTCTTCGATCACGTTCTCCGCCGATGCATGATCTACCACTCTGTGGCATGTGGAAGGGGGAGCCGTTGCTATGGCGACCCAAAGCCTGGCTGGAGCTGAAGGTGGGGAGCTTCTGGAGGGAGGGAGCGGCGTCGACCCGGGGAAACCTAATGCACCGAGCGCGCGGCGAGTGATCAAGATTAGAAAAGAGACTGTGCAGGGACTTACTTATAAGGTTATGGAGAGCCGAGCAGGAGATATAAGGGGCAGAGCCACGCTAACTGGACTCAATGAGATTACTGTGGGCATACGTCACAGATATGCATCGCATGTGCCATCTTTGCAACATGATTCACACCCAAATAAATGTTGTGGGCACATTTTGGGGCTGGACTTGGGTGTCCTGAGTGTGTTTTAATGAGCGCTGGATTCAATTTCTCCCCGTAAAACGGATCATAAACGTTCTGCCAAAGAATGGAGAAAATTAGAAATGCAGCTCTCACAAACCTCCACCTGCCGCTTCGTCTGTAATTACTATTGCAACAACACATCATCAGTCGGGTAAAACTACCCTGTCTCACCACGGAATATGAGCTGGGTTTAGACCGTGGCGAGACAGGGCAGATTTACCTTTTGCCAAAGTAATTTTCCTATCCAGCTTGATGAATGATGAAAGAAGCTCGAAGGAAAGGTAGAGTTTCTAGGGATTGAAATGATCAGATCTTTTAGTTTTGAACTCCATCCATTTTTTACGGCTTTGTTACGTACGGCGGGGGAAGGAGACGACACCATAACCGGAATCAGTTCAATAGGTTTATTGAACCTTTTGATGAGTTCGTGGGATGTGTATGCCACTCTAGGTGTTTAGTGCCAAACGATGTGTAGACTCAGCAATGTAAATACTACCAGAGTTTGTTGTATGTGCGTGTTGGATGACTCTTTCGCCAGACCAAAAGGGGCAAGGCAAGTAGGCAATCCGTGGACAAGCAAGCGGTCGGGAGCTGGAGAGAAGCAACGAGGTCCGTGTCCAAGCAGGGGGTTGAGGATCGAGGGAGTCAGTCGGGAATCCAAAAGGAGGTCAAGGCACACACCTCGATCACGGGAGACACGGGAAAACACAAGGGACATAAGAGTCGGGAACTGGGAAGACACAGAGAGACACATGACCCTGTGACCCACCAGAAAACTTAAGCATAACAGTAACTGGTCTAGTCAGCAGCATAGTTACACTTTACTGCCACTCACAGGAGAGAAGTAGAATACCAACGTGATCCCTCAACTTTAACAAAGGTCTGTTCTCCACTGAGTTCAGTCGTATTGGTCGTCTTGATTTGAAAAGGTATGAGTCATCGCTCTATATCGAAAGACCGTCGGATCGATGCGAAAGAATGAAACAAGAATGAGTTCAGAGGAGAGTTTTTCATTCAACTTTGTTGTATGTGTGTGTTGGATGACTCTTTCGCCAGACCAAAAGGGGCAAGGCAAGTAGGCAATCCGTGGACAAGCAAGCGGTCGGGGGCTGGAGAGAAGCAACGAGGTCCGTGTCCAAGCAGGGGGTCGAGGATCGAGGGAGTCAGTCAGGAATCCAAAGGGAGGTCAAGGCACACACCTCGATCACGGGAGACGCGGGAAAACACAAGGGACATAAGAGTCGGGAACTGGCACAGAGACACAGAGAGAGATCAAGCACGCGGGAGGGAAGCCAGAGACGGAATGCTTATTACGAGAGTGAAGTACGTTCCGGCGTAGGATCTCCGGGTCCGCTGGTGTTTATACTGCTCGCCATCATTAGGTCCAGGTGTGATGATTGCAAATTGCCTGCAGCTTGGCCGGCGCGTGGCCGCGTCCTAGAGCTTGCCGCAGATGACATGCAGGATTGAGCATTGGCTGTGACACACTTGTCCCTTATGGGGCTGCGGGGAGTGCTGGAGCCTATCTCAGCTGCATTCGGGTGGTAGGCTGGGTACACCCGGAACAAGTCGCCACCTTTTCTCCATCCCTCCAAAGCAGAGAAGCCCAGACTTCCCTCTCCCCAGCCACTTCATCCAGCTCCTCCCGGGGGATTCTGAGGCGTTCCCAGGCCAGCCAGGAGACATATTCTTCCCAACGTGTCCTAGGTCTTCCCCGTGGCATCCTACCGGTTCGACGTGCCCTAAACACCTCCCGAGGGAGGCGTTCGGGTGGCATCCTGACCAGATGCCCGAACCACCTCATCTGGCTCCTCTCGATGTGGAAGAGCAGCGGCTTTACTTTGAACTCCCCCCGAATGACACAGCTTCTCAGCCTATCTCTAAGGGAGAGCCACACCACCCGGCGGAAGAAACTCATTTCGGCCGCTTGTACCCGTGATCTTGTCCTTTTGGTCATAACCCGAAGCTCATGACCATAGGTGAGGATGGGAACGTGGATCAACCGGAAAATTGAGAGCTTTGCCAAACAAAGAGGTATTCATTTCCATTTTTATAGTCTTTGGTACGACTCGGTCGGGGTTTGAACTCACGACCTACCCATCTCAGGGCGGACCAATTTTCCGGTTGACCTCTAGCGTCACACGAGGGATCTGCGGATCCTGACAGGTCAACAGCCAAGCTCTGTAGTACGTGATGTCCGCTGTAATATTGTGTTTGCATTAATCAGAGGAAGGTTACATTTGAAATAAAAATGTTGACATTTCAGGTAGCAGTAGAGTGGAAAAACAAGTTGACTTTGTATGCTTATTTCATTGTATCCATTAAACCGTATCCAATGGTATTTACAACTCGCAAAGTATGTGAGAATACCGTCTTAAATACAGCAATTTTGAATATTCCACTCCGAAGGCTTTCGGCAATTTCCGTAGATTTTTTGTCAGTGTAGTAACGCTTCTGGACTCCGACCATATTATTAGGTCAGTCATACTGGAAAAACGCAAAAATTGGAAAGAGATTTGCTGTTTATCATTCATAATCCTTATGTAAGACAAGAACACATGTGTTTGTTATGCATTCTAAATGGTAAATAAATAGTGAACAATTGAGTGTCCTCTCATTCTACTCTCTAAAAACATTCAGAAAGCCCCAACAATGCTCCATTTACATGTCGTGACCTGAAAATTAACCAAATATGAGCGTTAATGTTATAATAAGCGCTAACGCAGACGGACTATTTTAGCGGTGCATTGATAGCTGCTAGCTATTGTTGACACTCTGAGCCGGCGGCTGCTTCTGCTTGGTCTCAAACTTGCTAAAAGTAAATTCTAGATTATAATTTAATGCATTGCTCACCTGCTAGTAGATAAAGGTGGCCATGGACCGACAGGCTGGTCCACTTTCACATCCCCCGAGGAGGCGAAAAAGACCCCAAAAGATGGTAGTTCCAGGAACTTTTTTTCAACGCTTTGCGAGTATTGTGATTGAATCTTCATCCAAACGGAATTGTGTGAGCGTCCCGTCGGTCGGCATTCTAGCGAGAGTGGAAATATTACAGTAAATGTTAGTTTTATACTGGTTTATTGTGGTTAGTATGTTTGTTTAGCACCTAGCAATGCTGCTAGCGCTATAGTGTCACAATAAAGCTACATCCGTTTAGCGCTGGGCTTTTAAAACTTATTGCTCATCATCTTTAACCTGACTCTCGCCAGACCCTTGTAGTTCGCTGAGCCCCACACAAAGATCTGGGCTCAAGGGCTTTGCGAACTCCTTCAAGATAGCAAAAAAAATGAACCAATCAGGATCGTCAGGCAGGATTTCATAGATGTGACGTAGCGCCGAAGCGACTGTTTGATTCAAACAACAATGGCAATATGTCGGCTGTTCTATTTTGAATTTCCCAGCGTCGCTCTCATCAGCGTCACGGGTTGATATCGATGTGAGTGGTTGAAGTAGCGCGTCATTTAAGATAATGGACAAGTGGTTTATCCAACCACATACAGTGTTTTTTTTTTTTACAAGGCCCTGCCTTCTGAAATACATCTCCTATTGAGAAGTACCCGATCCTTGTGTGGAGCTCAGCGAATTACAAGGATCTGGCGAGTGTCAGGTTACATCCTCTTTGTATTCAGGCTCAAAAAATATAACGTCCTGGATCATAGTTTTTCCCAAAGTAATAGTTGGCTCTCGCGAAGTCTGCTTGATTAGTATTGTTGTTGACGGGGAAGGGGTCTGTGGTTCCACCTCTACGTGACAAATCACGTGACTGGCTTCTTTAGTAGCTCTCAAAATGTCCCGGGACCCTTCGTGAGATTGATACTACTATTTTGATCACATCTATTTACTTTGGTCATAAAGCAGATATATACGATAATAACTTCAATATAAAGACAACTCAACTGCTACTTTAATATATTTTTCTCCTGGTCCTTACTTTTAATAGGTCATAAAAAATATCAATAATTATCGATACCAACTGATATAAAACACTTAAATCGTGATACCGTTGTTTGCCATTTCAAGGGGCCTTTGATCAGAGCTTTATGAGCCATTCTTTAGTTGTACTTCACAAGACATTTTTGTAAGAACCACATCTGATAAATCGTGCTCGATGTGTCAGAAACTCAAGTGGCGCACAAACAAGCAACAAACCAAAAAGAACAAGCCATAAAGCCAATAAAAACAATAACCTGGCAGATGCAGGTAAGAGAGCTGTATTGATGTGGGGGCTTAGGTTTCGGAGCGCTCTGCAACAGACCTGGGCAGCAGACAGCAGGTAGTTTCTGAAACGTGAACTAAAGTAGAAGAAGATGACAGCTGTTTTCAAGAGCGTGTTGTGGTGAGCCGCCAGCGTTGAGTCATGGAACATTTGCTCTGCTGGCTGCTTGTCTTTCAGAAGACATATCTCTCTTATCGGCAAGAAAAACGTTTTTAGCGATTGTGAAATTGGCCGGGGTTCGTTGCTTTGGGAATTTAAATGGTTGTTCTTCCGTGCAAAATTGTTTGTTTCCTCTCAGAGATTCTTCTCCATTCAGACGTCATGGATCCGAGCTCACCACTCTCCGTGTTGAATAGTTTTGTTTTGTTTTTTCGATTTACAAACGCAAAGTTTTAGGATTTCACACAACTTCTGACGTCTATTGCTTGCATCTCCAGCATATTTCTTTTTTCCACTATACAATGATCCTAAGCACTAGGGCGGTCTTTGACTAAGGACTTTCATAGTCCGATCTGATCCATTTTATTCGGCCCATAGTGGGCGATCAGTACAATCTACAGCAGGGTCGTCAAACTCAAATACAGAGTGGGCCAAAATTTTAAACTGAACAAAGCCGCGGGCCAAGGTTGAACAAATTAACCTTTTAATGGGGACCCAAACAAGTTTTGCATTGAATATTGAACAAGCGAGACTTATATAACTTTATAGTGACATGCAAAATCGAGTTTCAAATGATACTAATAATTTAAAAATAGCAATGGCATATCAAATCAAATTTAAATAGAAATTGAACGCCTCTTTTCTATTTGCATCCTTCTCAGGTAAATATCAAAATAAACTTTTCCCACAGGCTAATAATAAATTTTTATATTGTAGCGTCCAGGAAGAGGTAGTGCTGCAAGCGATTCTATGTATTTGTTCTGTTGTGTTTATGTTGTGTTACAGTGCGGATGTTCTCCCGAAATTTGCTTGTCATTCTCGTTTAGTGTTGGTTCACAGTGTGGCGCATATTTGTAACAGTCTTAAAGTTGTTTATACTGCCACCCTCAGTGTAACCTGTATGGCTGTTGACCAAGCTTGCGTTGCATTAGCGTGTGTGTGTGTAGAAGCCACATATACGCTGTTTCTACGTAGGAAAAGCGGACGTGACAAAAGGTTTTAGAGGACGCTTGAGGCAGTGCCTTTAAGGCACGCCCCCAATATTGTTGTCCAGGTGGGAATCGGGAGAAATTTGGGAGAATGGTTGCCCCCTCTGATTTTCGTGAGGGGGACTGAAATTTGGAAGTCTCCTTGGAAAATCGAGGGGGGGTGGTTTGCAAGTATGAGTATTAGCGGTGAATGCGGGCCAGCTCTAATGTTAATTTGATATTGCCTCAAGGGCTAAATGAAAATACACGGCGTGCCAAATTTGGCCCGCGGGCCAGAGTTTGACACCCATGATCTACGGCGTTATTTTTTTTAACAAGGGAGATAAACTCATTGTGATGATTTGTACTACTGTATACAGGTGTCAGTCATGTCACATAAAAATTCCTGAGTACAAGCTGCTCATTTTTTCCTACGCTTTGGACCCTGCGTCTTATAAAATGATGCGGCTAATTTATAGATTTTTTTTTTCCTGCTTAAAAAAACAAGTTGAATAGGATTCGAATGAGAATCAGCACCTCCAAGTCCGAGTCCGTGGTTCTCGCCCGGAACAGGGTGGAGTGCCATCTCCGGGTTGGGGAGGAGACCCTGCCCCAAGTGGAAGAATTCAAGTACCTAGGAGTCTTGTTCACGAGTGGGGGAAGAGTGGATCGTGAGATCGACAGGCGGATCGGTGCGGCGTCTTCAGTAATGCGGACGTTGTATCGATCCGTTGTGGTGAAGAAGGAGCTGAGCCGGAAGGCAAAGCTCTCAATTTACCGGTCGATCTACGTTCCCATCCTCACCTATGGTCATGAGCTTTGGGTCATGACCGAAAGGATAAGATCACGGGTACAAGCGGCCAAAATGAGTTGGGGCTTTCCCTTAGAGATAGGGTGAGAAGCTCTGCCATCCGGGAGGAACTCAAAGTAAAGCCGCTGCTCCTCCACATCGAGAGGAGCCAGGTGAGGTAGCTCGGGCATCTGGTCAGGATGCCACCCGAACGCCTCTAGGGAGGTGTTTAGGGCACGTCCAAATGGTAGGAGGCCACGGGGAAGACCCAGGACACGTTGGGAAGACTATGTCTCCCGGCTGGCCTGGGAACGCCTCGGGATCCCCCGGGAAGAGCTAGACGAAGTGGCTGGGGAGAGGGAAGTCTGGGCTTCTCTGCTTAGGCTGCTGCCCCCGCGACCCAACCTCGGATAAGCGGAAATTGATGGATGGATGGATGGCTGGATGGAAGTTGGATAGGAGTGCTGTTTGTGCTATGGTGCCATCTTTTGGGTCCATGACTATGACTTCTGTTTTATTTGATCAGCCGTTTTACTGCAGTGTTACAGACACCGTTTGGAAACAATTAGGCTATGTAAATAAATATTTACAAAATCTATTAACTAATTTTACAACATATGTCCGGTGCAGCTGACATATGGAAGAAAAATAAATTAGTGGGTGCTGCTTGTATACCGGTTCACTCTATAGTCCGTAGAATACAGTATATTTATTACATTTGTAACATTACACACAGTTTGAAGAGTAACACTTTGTTTGAATATTTAATTGATTCTTTGTCGTATCACTAGATGGAGCTGGTGTACCACTCTATATGGAAAAATATTTGTTTTGTTTTACAATTTAGTGGGTGTGGCTTACAAATTGTGCGTTCTGATGTCCAGAAAATATGGTAATTTAAATCAAATAAGATATAAAAAGAATACACTCTTTTATTGAGGAGATTTGCAAGTTTTTCTACCTCGAAAAAGGCTAAACCGCTCCGATAAACAAATAAAGACGGTACAGATTGGATAGTTTGGTGAGGTCCTTGGCTCTAGCTCAAAGCAAAGAAGACATCAAACTTGACTAAATAAAGGAAATAAAAAAATTGCAACAAAGTTTCTGTATGTGACCCTAAGAAAGAATCATTAACTTTACCAGTGGAGACCTACAGCCCCGGGGTGAGGTGGTGTCCAATTCCCGACGAGTACCTGCGGGTTTGGAATGGCCCGACTTTGCCTTGCTGGTGTGGTGTTCAAAGTGTTGCCAAACCACAGAAGAGCGTCTCTGTGCTGTGTTTACTTCGCACTTGTGCAGCCCTTTGAGACAGGCTATATAGGGCTATATAAATCAACTTTGATTGATGCTCTCTAAACTCACTGAAATTTTCTCTCTGTGTAATTCTTACAAAGAATATGCAAACCAACAATACTTGAGTCAGTATTAGGTTAGTCTATGAGTTCCATAAGAGAGGTATGAAGTCATGAGTCCACACGGCTGCCATGGTCTTTTTTTAAAGAGTCCATGCCTTGTTCAGCGGCGCTGACAGCTTTAAATCTTGTGTAGACCATGTGTCACCTTAGATCCGGGGTGTTGGTAAACCAAGATCTTCAGCTCTCAACACAGATTTAAAAAGGGGTTTGGAAGTCCAAGCCTTTGTGGGTCACCCGAGGACAGTGGGGGATTTGTTCCAAAGCCGTTTCATCATCCCGGCCTTGCGGTTGAGGGTGTCGGACGGCTGCAGGGTGAGGCTTGGTCCCGTTTGCAGGAAGTGTCCTCTTTCAGACCCGGATGGTCCCAAGACAATTAGTTTCCTCTTTTTTCTTTTTTTTTTTTGCATTTGGATGAGAGATTTGGACATTTGGACATTAGTCATCGGCGTGTTTGCTCTCATTACTTAGCTCGATTGTTTTGTGGAGACCAGGGTTGTTTTAATTTAATTAGAATGGCTGTTCCTCGTCTGCCCGATCACTAACTTTGAGTGAAACGCCTTTCTTTGTTTATTTTTACTCTCACAATGGTGCCAACTAGATACCTTCTTATTGACATTTACTAACGGTGCCTGTAACAGGGCAGTAAAACGGCTGGTCAAACAAAACAGAAGTCACTGTCAAGGACCCACTAACTGCGGAAGGAGATGACCTGAAGTAGGAAAATAGTAAACTTGAGTGTTTGTGTTGGAAAAAACTGCAGTTTGCTTTTCTCCACACATGAATACTCTTCTGTGTACTCATTTTTTAAAGTTAAAGTACCAATGGTCGTCACACACACACTAGGTGTGGTGAAATTTGTCCTCTGCATCCCCTTGATCACCCCCTGGGAAGTGAGGGGAGCAGTGAGCAGCAGCGGTGGCCGCGCCCGGGAATCATTTATGGTGACTTAACCCCCAATTCCAACCCTTGATGCTGAGTGCCAATGGGTCCCATTTTTTATAGTCTTTGGTATGACTCGGCCGGGGTTTGAACTCACAACTTACCGATCTCAGGGCGGACACTCGAACCACTAGGCCACTGAGTAGGTAACGTGAGGATCAGTAGTTCGAGTCAACAATGCATTGAATCGATCAATACTGATACCTGTAAATTTGAACAATTTTTGATGCTTACTTGTACCACAAACTTGTGTTCCTTTAAATTCACTACATAATTGAAGTGTCAAGTACCGTATTTTACGGACTATAGATCAAATCTACAAAATTTTAGGGTGGAAAAAACATATTTTTCCATATATTTGCCTCACCATATTATAAACGGTGTGAAATTAAGCATTTACAAATTAATATTTTGTAAATGTTTATTTGAATACCTTAATTGTTTCCAAAAAGTGTCTGTAACAGGGCAGTAAAACGGCTGATCAAACAAAACAGAAGTCATCATCATGGACCCACGAGCTGCGCAAGCTAGCCCTCCAATCAGCTAAACAGACTCAAATCCACGGTGACGTTTTGGTGAATTTACTGAGTAATTTCTGAAACTAAAAATGCAAAATTAATGCCCTTGTAAGTTAATAGTACGAACACTGCCCTTCTAAACATGTAAGCATATTAGCTCATGCTAATGCCGCTAGCTTCAATACATTACAATGGCGCGCACAAACATGCATGGGGCGGCTTGGTAAGTAACAATGTTTTTAGTTACGTATATTGTCAAAATTACAAACGTTGCTTGGAGTGATGAATGAAGAATCCACACATGTAAAAACGCTATGGACGGCGAGAAGACGAAACTGAACTTATCACAGCTTTAAAGGCTGAAATGAGATTTTCTTATTCAAACAGGGATAGCAGGTCCATTCTATGTGTCATACTTGATCATTTTGCGATATTGCCACATTTTTGCTGAAAGGATTTAGTAGAGAACATCCACGATAAAGTTCGCAACTTTCGGTGTTAAGAGAAAAGCCCTGTTTCTACCGGTAGTCGCAGACGATGACGTCTCATGTTGTTTGATGGCTCCTCACATATTCACATTGTTTTTAATGGGAGCCTCCAACAAAAAGTGCTATTCGGACCGAGAAAACAACATTTTCCCCATTAATTTGAGCAAGGATGAAAGATGCGTGTTTGACGATATTGATAGTGACGGACTAGAAAAAAAAAAACGCGATTGCATTGGGACGGATTCCGATGTGTTTAGACACATTTACTAGGATAATCCTGGGAAATCCCTTATCTTTCGATTGTGTTGCTAGTGTTTTAGTGAGTTTAATAGTACCTGATAGTTGGAAGGGTGTCTCCACGGGTGTCTTGACGCCAATGTCTCAGGGAAGTCGACGGCAGCTTCATGGATGGCCCAAGCTCAGCTTTCCTGTGGTAAGAAACAACTTTTTAACCACAATTTTCTCACCGAAACCTGCTGGTTGACATTTGGTCTGGATCCATGTAGGCTTGACCGCGCTCTGATCCATAGTAAAGTTCCACCTCCGGGAATTTTAAACAAGGAATCACCGTGTGTTTGTGTGGCTAAAGGCTAAAGCTTCCCAACTCCATCTTTCTACTGTGACTTCTCCAATATTTATTGAACACATTGCAAAAGATTCAGCAACACAGATCTCCAAAATACTGTGTAATTATGCCGTTAAAACAGTCGACTTTTAGCTGTGTGTGTGTGCGTATCGCTCATACTTCCTAAAACCCCGTGACGTCTTGCGTTCACGTCATCATTACACGACGTTTTCAAGACGAAACTCCCGCGAAATTTAAAATTGTAATTTCGTAAACTAAAAAAGGCGTATTGGCATGTGTTGCCATGTTAATATTTCATCATTGATTTATAAACTATCAGACTGCGTGGTGGGTAGTAGTGGGTTTCAGAAGGCCTTTAAGCAGAAGAGCACCCGACTCCTGCAGTGAGCAAACTCGTTAAAAGATGGCGACATAGCACGCACAATAATTATTGTATTTTTCTTTTTTTACTATTTGCATCAAGGCCGTCAGCCAAGAAAAATTAGCCACACCGTTTTATAAGCCACAGTGCTCAAAGCGTAGGAAAGAAAGTAGTGTCTCATAGTCAGGAGTTTACAAGAATATGTTTTCTTGTGGGGCAGCACGGTGGAGGGGGGGGGTTAGTGCGTCTGCCTCACAATACGAAGGTCCTGGGTTCGAACCTGCGCTCGGGATCTTTCTGTGTGGAGTTTGCATGTCCTCCTTGTGAATGCGTGGGTTCCCTCCGGGTACTCCGGCTTCCTCCCACTTCCAAAGACATGCACCTGGGGATAGGTTGATTGGCAGCACTAAATTGGCCCTAGTGTGTGAATGTGAGTGTGAATGTTGTCTGTCTATCTGTGTTGGCCCTGCGATGAGGTGGCGACTTGTCCAGGGTGTGCTCCGCCTTCCGCCCGATTGTAGCTGAGATAGGCTCTAGCACCCCCCGTGACCCCGTACTGGATAAGCGGTAGAAAATGGATAGATGGATGGATGTTTTGTTGTGGTACTAATTAGGCTGAGTCTGGGACCTCGGGTACTGAGTTATGTGCTGCTACCACAAAGAAGTTCCCTGAATCCTCCAACATCAGCCAGTTAACGTCGAAATGTCCTCCAACAAGCACACCATTTCTTCTAATTTAGTCGAGCATTTTGGTGGGAAAAAAATGGTGAACGCGCCAAGCTATAGCCTGCTCGGCATGAGCAGCTCCGCAACAGCTAAGCACACAATAGCACACAAGCTAGACCTACGTCAGGGGTCACCAACGCAGTGCCCGCGGGCACCAAGTCGCCCGTAAGGACCAGATGAGTCGCCCACTGGCCTGTTCTAAAAATATCTCAAATAGCAGCACTTACCAGTGAGCTGCCTCTATTTTTTCAATTTTATTTATTTACTAGCAAGCTGGTCTCGCTTTGCTCGATATTTTTAATTCTAAGAGAGGCAAAACTCAAATAGAATTTGAAAATCCAAGAAAATATTTTAAAGACTTGGTCTACTTGTTTAAAATAATTCATTCATTTTTTTACTTTGCTTCTTATAACTTTCAGAAAGACAATTTTAGAGAAAAAATACAACCTTAAAAATTATTTTAGGATTTTTAAACACATATACCTTTTTACCTTTTAAATTCCTTCCTCTTCTTTCCTGACAATTCAAGTCAATGTTCAAGTATTTTTTTATTTATTGTAAAGAATAATGAATACATTTTATTTTAATTCTTCACCGAGAGGAGCCAGATGAGGTGGTTCGGGCATCTGGTCAGGATGCCACCCGAACGCCTCCCGATGGAGGTGTTTAGGGCACGTCCAACCGGTAGAAGGCCACGGGGAAGACCCAGGACACGTTGGGAAGACTATGTCTCCCGGCTGGCCTGGGAACGCCTCGGGATCCCCCGGGAGGAGCTGGACGAAGTGGCTGGGTAGAGGGCAGTCTGGTCTTCCCTGCTTAGGCTGCTGCCCCCACGACCCGACCTCGGATAAGCGGAAGAAGATGGATGGATGGATTTTAGCAACAAAGAATATTTGTGAAATATTTATTCAAACTTATTATGATTAAAATTCAAAAAATATATACTGGCAAATCTAGAAAATCTGTAGAATCAAATTTAAATCTTATTTCAAAGTGGATTTTAACCTATTCAAAACATGTCATCAAAATTCTAAAATGTATCTTAATCAGGAAAAATTACTAATGATGTTCCATAAATTATTTTTTAAATTTTTTAAAAAAATATTCCAAATAGCTAGTTTTTCTCTTCATTTTTTTCGTTTGAATTTTTAATTTTAAAGAGTCGAAATTGAAGATAAACTATGTTTCAAAATTCAATTTTCATTTTTTTCGTGTTTTAATCCTCTTTTAAACTTTTCAATTAAGTGTTTTTTCCATCATTCATTCTCTACAAAAAACCTCTCATAAAAAGGAAAAAAAGGTACGACGGAACGACAGACAGAAATACCCATTGTTTTAATATATATATATATAAATCAAATCAAATCAACTTTATTTATAAAGCACATTTAAAATTTACCACAGGGGTAGCCAAAGTGCTGTACAATGGACAGGTTAAAAGATGATACGAAGACCGAGCAAACAACACAACACAAACAGAACATGATAAAAAAATAAATAAATAAAACATAAAAACAGGTTCACAGCAGGTGTATAATGGGGCGCCATTGCAGGATGGATATCACTTAGTGTTAAAAGCCAAGGAATAAAAGTATGTTTTTAAGAGAGATTTAAAAACAGGAAGAGAGGAGGCTTGTCTAACACTCAGACGTAGGTCGTCCCAGAGCTTGGGAGCAGCAGCAGCGAAAGCTATGTCACCTCTAAGCTTAGAGGTGACATAGATTTATTTATTAAAGGTAAATTGAGCAAATTGGCTATTTCTGGCCATTTATTTAAGTGTGTATCAAACTGGTAGCCCTTCGCATTAATCAGTACCCAAGAAGTAGCTCTTGGTTTCGAAAAGGTTGGTGACCCCTGACCTACGTAGTAATGATTCCTTCCGTCTCAAAAACCGCACATTTGTCAACATAAGTATGAAATGTTTATTGTTACACGTAGAAAGTATTCATGTATTTAGTAACAAGTACACAAAAAAATGAAAAGCAAGATGGCTGACCTAAAAACCGACCCATCCGGCGTTCCAACAGTCTTGTGGGTCAAGCCGGATTTAGCCCAGCCCAGCGGTCGTTGGTAATTAAATGATTTCACAGCGTCCTTAACTCATTTATGACGCTTTCCTGCTCAATTGAAGCGTGCCTTGCTCAACAATAGAGCCCAGTTGGCCTCCTCAGACGCACGCCCGGCTCTCATTGAGCTCTTATCGCCGCCGAATCGGGTTACCGAGAAGCCACCGCTGTCTTTCCCCCCCCAACCCGCTTCCGTCCGGCGTCCTTCGAAATATGATGGAGGATGTGACGGCCTGTGTTTTGTCTTCCAGTTCCTCGTGGCGTGATTCAAAACGGCGCCCGTGTGAGGAGCCAGGCACTCTTCCCTGTGATCAGACCCCTCCCCGTCAGCCCCGTGGGCAGCAGGACTTCTGCTATAAGGTGAGTCCGCTTTGCTCCTGGACTGTAAAAGACTGTCATCGCTGCGAGCGCTTACTGGACATGTCATTGGGTACGCCGGTTCTAGATCTGTTTATTCCACTCACCACTTTTCTACAAATTCAGGACTTTCTTGAGTTGATTTGAAACAGCACACTTCTAACATATTTGAAAAATAATTACCGTATTGTACGGACCACAAGCCGCAACTTTGCACTATCAATCAATCAATCAATGTTTATTTATATAACCCTAAATCACAAATGACTCAAAGGACTGTACAAACCACTACGACTACGACATCCTCGGAAGAACCCACATAAGGGCAAGGAAAACTCACACCCAGGGGGACGCCAGTGACAATGATGACTATGAGAACCTTGGAGAGGACCTCAATTGTGGGCAACCCCCCACCCTCTAGGGGACCGAAAGCAATGGATGTCGAGCGGGTCTAACATGATACTGTGAAAGTTCAATCCATAGTGGCTCCAACACAGCCGCGAGAGTTCAATTCAAAGCGGATCCAAGACAGCAGCGAGAGTCCCGTTCACAGGAAACCATCCCAAGCGGAGTCGGATCAGCATCGTAGAGATGTCCCCAACCGATACACAGAAGAGCGGTCCATCCTGGGTCGCGACGAGCGGTCCATCCTCGGTCCCGACTCTGCACAGCCAGTACTTCATCCATGGTCATCGGACCGGACCCCCTCCACAAGGGAGGGGGGGGGTAGAGGAGAAAAAGAAAAGAAGCGGCAGATCAACTGGTCTAAAAAGGAAGTCTATTTAAAGGCTAGAGTATACAAATGAGTTTTAAGGTGAGACTTAAATGCTTCTACTGAGGTAGCATCTCGAACTGTTACCAGGAGGGCATTCCAGAGTACTGGAGCCCGAACGGAAAACGCTCTATAGCCCGCAGACTTTTTTTGGGCTTAAGGAATCACTAGTAAGCCGGAGTCTTTTGAACGCAGATTTCTTGCCGGGACATATGGTACAATACAATCGGCAAGATAGGATGGAGCTAGACCGTGTAGTATTTTATACGTAAGTAGTAAAACCTTAAAGTCACATCTTAAGTGCACAGGAAGCCAGTGCAGGTGAGCCAGTACAGGCGTAATATGATCAAACTTTCTTGTTCTTGTCAAAAGTCTAGCAGCCGCATTTTGTACCAACTGTAATCTTTTAATGCTAGACATGGGGAGACCCGAAAATAATACGTTACAGTAATCGAGACGAGACGTAACAAACGCATGGATAATGATCTCAGCGTCGCTAGTGGACAAAATGGAGCAAATTTTAGCGATATTACGGAGATGAAAGAAGGCCGTTTTAGTAACGATTTTAATGTGTGCCTCAAAGGAGAGAGTTGAGTCGAAGATAATACCCAGATTTTTTACCGAGTCACCTTGTTTAATTGTTATGTTGTCAAATGTTAGAGTTGTATTATTAAATAGAGGTCGGTGTCTAGCAGGACCGATAATCAGCATTTCCGTTTTTCTGGCGTTAAGTTGCAAAAAATGTGCGGACGTCCATTGTTTAATTTCATTAAGACACGACTATTGTTGTAACGATATCAATATTTTGGTACCGGCACTAAAAGTGTTTTGCTACTTTTCGGTACTTTTCTAAATAAAGTGGACCACAAAAAAATTGCATTATTGGCTTTATTTTAACAAAAAAAATCTTAGGGTACATTAAAGGCCTACTGAAATTAGATTTTCTTATTTAAACGGGGATAGCAGGTCCATTCTATGTGTCATACTTGATCATTTTGCGATATTGCCATATTTTTGCTGAAAGGATTTAGTAGAGAACATCCACGATATAGTTCGCAACTTTTGGTGCTGATAAAAAAGCCTCGTCTTTACCGGAAGTCACAGACGATGACGTCACAAGGGTGAGGGTTCCTCACGTCCTCACATTGTTTATAATGGGAGCCTCCAGCAGCAAGAGCTATTCGGACCGAGAAAACGACAATTTCCCCATTAATTTGAGCTAGGTGAAATATTTTTGGATGATGATATTGATAGCGAAGGACTAGAAAAAAAATGTAAAAAAAAAATAAAGTTAAAAAAAAAAAAGGTAATTGCATTGGGACGGTGTGACGGGTCTCCACTCGTCATCGTGTGGGTTGCAGTGACACTCGATGCAGGACGCATCGTAACAGGGTTGACTCTGATTTATTGTTTCAATAATCATGTAGTCTGGCCAGCCGGTCACGCCAATTTCTGGCTCGCTGGCTCTTCCTGTTTGCCTTCGCGCACCTATCGGTGCCCGATGGTTGCGTCCGCTGCGGTGCCTCATCTCTCCCGTCCAAAGGCAAAACCCAGTAACTCAATTTTGGTCAAAACTGAGCTGATAATAATTTTGGAGTTCCGGGGTGATATGCTTTACATTAGTGTATGCGATATTGTAATTTGTTCCGTAAGTAAGCTGTTACGCGCATTGCAGGACCTAGCAACTACCACATAACCGCGTAGATACAACATAAAAACCTAGTATCTCAAGGGACCAATCGGAGCTTCTTTGTCAGTTGCCTTATTGTCTTTAATGAGAGATTTGCACGATTGGGGGCCGACGGTCAACCTGATTAAGTGATATTATGGCACGAGGGGATATTTGGAAGATTGGCCCAGGATGTTGCAAGCACCTTCATTAAATGTATTGATTCTTCCCCTTGCATACTCTTTTGGGCAGATAACTGTGGAGGTCAAAATAAAAACTGGACGCTGTACACGGCTCTTGCCCAATGTGCAAACGCAGAATGGGGCCCACCCGAGATTGTGATAAAATATCTGGAGAAAGGGCACACGTTCATGAGAGCAGATTCAATCCATGGCTCTCAATCGGCAAGAAAATGAAAGCTCAAGAAAACTTTTATATGTTTGATGACTTTGTAGATCTTTGTAAGACAGCATCAAGATAGATTGGTTTTCCTTTGTTTTCTCAAAATCAGCTAGAAGGGAGTTACTAGGTGTTGCCTTTGGACGGGAGATCTTCGTTTGGATCTCGTTCGTTGTGCTTGTCGGTCGTTCGTTGCCGTGGTTTCCTCGCCTACTTCTTTCCGATCGTTCCTCCTTCGCCCCTTTTGTACTGCAGCAGCAGATGTAAAGATTGAGCACAGGTGTGTCGCTTACGCACCTGACTTGGTTGGCTGCAGCGTCGCTCTGAGTGCGTCCCGCCTCTACTCTGCGCCGCATGCCCCGCCCCCTGGCCGCCATCTCGGGTAGGACTGTCGTCTGTCCTAACCCACTGTCGGCTCCGCCTCTCCACAGACGGATTCAGATGTTTTTAGACACATTTACTAGGATATTTCTGGGAAATCCCTTATCTTTCTATTGTGTTGCTCGTGTTTTAGTGAGTTTAAATAGTACCTGATAGTCGGAGGGGTGTGTCCACGGGTGTCTTGAGGCCAGTGTCTGAGGGAAGTCACGGCAGATACAAGGACGGTGCAAACTCCACAAATCTCCGGTAAGAGGCGACTTTTTAACACAATTTTCTCACCGAAACCTGCCGGTTGACAAGTGGTCGGGATTCATGTTCGCTTGACCGCTCTGATCCATAGTAAAGCTTCACCTCCGGGAATTTTAAACAAGGAATCACCGTGTGTTTGTGTGGCTAAAGGCTAAAGCTTTCCAACTCCATCTTTGTACTTTGACTTCTCCATTATTAATTGAACAAATTGCAAAAGATTCAGCAACACAGATGTCCAAAATACTGTGTAATTGCGCGATGAAAAGAGACAACTTTTAGCCGCAGTAGTGCTTCGCTGATATTTCCTGACAGTCCGTGACGTCACGCGCCCGCGTCATCATTCCGCAACGTTTTCAACAACAAACCCCGCGGGAAATTTAAAATTGCAATTTAGTAAACTAAACCGGCTGTATTGGCATGTGTTGCAATGTTAATATTTCATCATTGATATATAAACTGCATGGTGGGTACAGTTGTCATCAAAATTATTCAACCCCCTCACAAGTTTGGTGTTTTAGCAAGTTAGACATTTATTCCGTATTTTGTTTATAGTCATATCAAATAAAGATGTGTCAAATAGACAAATGCATTTTAAATTGTAACACTGTATTTTACAAAATACCAAAAAAGGACATTTTTCTTAATATCTCATTTACAAAATTATTCAACCCCTTGAAGATCATAACTCTTAAGAACAGAATTTGAATAAGGTATTTTCAATCAGGTGTTGAAAACACCTGTGGATGTGATTAGAACCATAACGAGCAACAATTAAACTGATTGAAAAAGACTGTGACGCTCATCTTCTTGTAGATGGTCAATGGTGTATTTGCAACATGGTGAAGTCCAGGGAGTGGTCAAAGAAGTCAAGAGAGGAGGTAATTTCTCTTCATAAGAAAGGATATGGATATAAGAAAATAGCAAAGACATTACACATTC
>NC_084634.1:15059697-15082197 GCF_033978795.1 Nerophis ophidion
GGCTCAACTAGCGTCTTTTTGTGTCTTTATCGCCACCTCGGAGGACGTGAACGTGGACCAGCCTGACTTCCAAAGTTTGTGAATAAATATGTGATGAAAATAATCAAAATATTATCAATCTCACAGAGCTTTGCGAGCTGTTTTGAGTCATCACGTTACGTAGAGGATGAACCACATATCCCTTCCCCATCAACAACAATGATAATTGAGCAGACTTTGCGAGAGCCAACAATAATTTCTTTGGTAAAAACTATTACACAGAAACGTATATCTTTGAGCCCGAACACAAAGAGGACGAGCAATAAATTTTAGAAGCCGCGTGCTAAAAGGATGTAGCTTTATTGTGACACCATAGCGTCAGCAGCATTAATAGGTCCTAAAGATTCAAACTATAATAAACCATAACAAAACAAAAACTAGAATATTTCCACTCTCGCTGGGATGCCGACCGACGAGACGCTCACATAATTCCGTTTAGATGAAGACTCAATCGTTAAAAAAAAAAAAAAAAAGGTGGCTCAACTAGCATCTTTTTGTGTCTTTATCGCCACCTCGGAGGATGTGAATGTGGACCAGCCTGTCGGTCCACGGCCACATTTGTCTACGAGCAAGTGGGAGACGCATGAATCATAATCTAGAATTTACTTTCGGCAAGTTTGAGACCAAGCAGAAGCGCCCGTGTGTCAACATTAGCAGTTAGCATTAGCTCACTGCTATCAATGCGCCGCTAAAATAGTCTGTCTGCGTTAGCACTTATAATAACAATATCACACATATTTGGTTCACACGACATGTCTTTGAAATATTGTTGGCGCTTTCTGGATGTTTTTAGAGAGTATAATGGCAAGGCAAGGCAACTCTATTTATATTTGCACGTTTACAACTATTTTTAAATTGGACCAAAGTTAAAAAGAAAAGAGCAAAAAACAAAGCAAAGAACATAAACAATGCATAAGCTAAAAAAGATAGTGCTAAAGCAATACGATGAAAGGGTTCAGATAAAAAGTAAAATTGCAAGATAAAAATAATTAAATGATAAAAGTGCAACAAATTGGAAAAAAAAAATAAGGAGAGGACCTCCACCTGTTGACTCAACTATTAGATATTTATTTACCATTTGGAATGCATCTAAAAGCATACGTCTTCTTATCTTACGTAATGATCGCTTTCATGTCTTTCCAACTGTTGCCTATTTCCAGTATGACTGACCTAATAATATGGTCAGAGTGCAGAAGCGTCACTACACCGACATCGAATCTACGAAAATTGGGGCGGAATATTCAAAAATTGTGGCGTTTTGTGATGTTAAGACGGTGTTTTCACATACATTGCTTATTGTGGGTACAATAAAACACAATAAAGTCAACTAGTTGTTCCACTCTACTGCCACTTAAAGAGAAATGTAAACCCCAATGTGATATATACTCATGCACTTATTTTATTGATTTCAAGAGCACTCCTAGTATTTAAAGTAGATATATGGAAAAAAAAAATGTGTATCACCCTTAGTGATGGATAGTGTGCCGGGTGCGAGGCAATATCTCCTTCATCCTGTGGTGGTCCTCGTCCTCGGTGCATCCTGTAAACTTCTCACCAGTATTTCAAAAGACACCAATCGGATCTTCATTTGTGTCCCAAAAAAAAAAAAAAACTGTTTTTGGTTGTTTTTTCTTTTTTTGTTCCACCTCCTCATAAAGATATAATAAGCAATTTGTCCCCGCGCGGGCAACTCTGTAAAAAGTTTAGAAAATATTTTTATTTTTTTTTCCTTTTCCTAATTGAAGCAATTTGACCTGCAGGACTTTCTCAGTTATATTGCATGGGTGCTTGTAAATAAGAACGAGAGCAAATCTTTTTTATTCAAAGAACATGTAAGATAAACAATGTATTTAGCATGAAGCATGACTTATTTTCATATAAACCTCGATCCTAGTCGAAAGGGACAAAAAAAAAGTTTTGCCGCCAATTCTTATACCCGTGGTTATATTGGATTTTTCAGATTTTTTTTTTTTTTTTTTTTTTTTTTTCCTGGGTTTATTTGAATCCTTTTAGGGGTCTTGAGCGGGCTTTCAAAGACACGCCTTCAGGGAGCATTGTGGGGACGTCACTCTGCTAAAGGAGGCTCCTAAGGGTTCTGTCTTCTTCTGCTCGCGCAGTAGTTTAAGTGATCACAACACATCTGTAGTGTGTGTGTGTGTGTGTGTGTGTGTGTACCCAGGAACACACTCTTTAACATTGTGCCTGTCTGCCTGCCCTCAGTACCTCTGTTGTCGTGTCTCAAACATCCGTGGACAAATCTTTATTTAACACAACAGTGTTGTTTTGAGCCCTAATGTGTGTGTCCGTGTGTGTGTCCGTGTGTGTGTGTGAGTGTGTGTGTGTGTGACTCCACCAGCATTGTCCAGTGTACCAAACAGTTGTGACCTGCAGTATTTGCCCACATGAAAAGGACAGTATGGTGAAGTATTCTAAAGAAATGCAGACGGTAACATTAACAAAAAACCCGAAAAATCCCCGAATTGTTCGTATCTCGCCCTTTTCTCGATATGTCGAAATAAGTTTGTTTTTTTTCTTCCTGTTGATAATTTGGCTCTTTGATCTGAGTTTTAAATCGTTCCAAAAAAAAAGAGATGTTTGCAGGTTAAATGTAGTGACTTTTTAATCAACACAGCTAGTGAGTGTGCCACATGCTCACTCATCACGACACACCAGTTCTAGTTGGGCCTGATGAATATTTGGCAATTTTACAGAACGTCCCTTCCGCAAGTACAAGTTGGTTTCACTTCAAGTTGGGCGGGATGTGAATCATTTTGGGTTTACGTGGAGAATCTTATTTTTAACATTTTTTTGACAAAGTACGCAGAAATCATTTGACCACAGTTCCATTAATCGCTTACGTCAGGCTAATTAGGGGTGCCGGAAGTAACTGGATCTTATCCAAATCTTTTTCAATTACGATTCAGAATCGATTCAAAGTTGTCGAAATTAAAATTTTACAATTATCATGTAATATAATTTATTTTTCAAAAAAAATTTAGGAGTGTAATAAAAAAAAGATTACATTAAAAAAATCTAAAATATATTTTTTTTAAATATATGTATATATATATATATATATATATATATATATATATGTGTATATATGTATATATTTGTGTATATATATATATATATATATATGTGTATATATGTATATATTTGTGTATATAGATATATGTATGTATGTAATATATATATGTATATACATATGTATGTATATACATATATATAGATGTATGTGTATATATACGTATGTATATAAACATTAACATATATATATATTTATGTAAAATTAAACATATATATATTACATTTAATGTATACAAATGTGTACATATGTGTATGTATGTATGTATGTATATATTTATATATATATTAAAGTCAATGTATATAAATATGTGTATATATATGTGTATATATGTATGTATGTGTATATAAATATGTGTGTGTATATATATATCTGTATATGTGTATATATATTTGTGCATATATATATGTATGTATGTATGTACATATATATGTATGTACATATATATGTGTATATATACACATTTATATATATGTTTATGTATAATGTATGTAACTTTAATATTTATATAAATATACATATAGATATACATTACATTTAATGTGTATATATGTGTATGTATGTATATACCGTATATGTGCATGTGTATGTATATTTGTTTATATGTATGTGTATATAATTATGTGTGTAATAATGTGTATATGTATGTACTTGTATATATGTATGTATGTACATATATATATGTATGTACATATGTATGCGTGTATTAAATATGCACATATATACGTACATATGTGTATATACACATGTATGTATATACATTAAATGATATTTATATAAGTATACAAATATATATATATATATATATAAATATATTTATAAAATGTGTATATATTTGTGTGTATGTATGTATGTATATATGAATGTATGTATGTGTATATAAGTATGTGTGTGTATATGTTTGCGTATATATAAATATGTTTGCATGTGTGTATATGTATGTGTATATAAGTATGTGTGTGTATATGTTTGCGTATATATAAATATGTATGTATGTGTATATATGTATGTATGTATGTATGTATGTACATACATACATATGTGTGTATTAAATATGCACATATATATGTACATATATGTGTGTATATACTGTATACACATGTATGTATATATACATTAACTTTGATATTTATATAAAGATACATATATATATACATTAAATATAATGTGTATATATATCTGTATGTATGTATGTATATATAAATGTTTATATATATATATATATATATATATATATATATATATATATATATATATATATATATATATTAAAGTGAATTTATATAAATATGTGTTTGTGTGGGCTTCACGGTGGCAGAGGGGTTAGTGCGTCTGCCTCACAATACGAAGGTCCTGCAGTCCTGGGTTCAAATCCAGGCTCGTGATCTTTCTGTGTGGAATTTGCATGTTCTCCCCGTGAATGCGTGGGTTCCCTCCGGGTACTCCGGGTTCCTCCCACTTCCAAAGACATGCACCTGGGGATAGGTTGATTGGCAACACTAAATTGGCCCTAGTGTGTGAATGTGAGTGTGAATGTTGTCTGTCTATCCGTGTTGGCCCTGCGATGAGGTGGCGACTTGTCCAGGGTGTACCCTGCCTTCCGCCAGATTGTAGCTGAGATAGGCGCCAGCGCCCCCCGCGACCCCGAAAGGGAATAAGTGCTAGGAAATGGATGGATGGAGGGTGTATATATGTGTATATGTATCTGTATATATATATATATATATATATATATATATATACATTTATATGTGTATATGTGTATGTATATATGTAGGTATATATATATATATTATACATATATGTGTGTATGTATGCATGTATATATGTATGTATATTTATATGTATATATGTGTGTGTATATATGGGTAAATGTATGTATATATATGTATGTGTACGTGTATATATGTATATATGTCTATATATGTGTACGTATATATACTGTATATGTGTGTGTATATATATATACATATGAATATATATATATATATATATATATATATATATATACACACATTGATATACCCCAGCCGGTCAGCACATTATCATTAACACCAAAGGTCTTCGGGACCCAACATGGCCCAACTCATAAAAATGCTAAAAGTTAGTCAAATGTGAACATTTTAAAATTGATCAAGAATGGCAACAAATAAGATTTTGGATATGAATGCATTTTTCCGACACCCCTAAAAGGAATTATGCCCACGCTTAATGAATATCTCGGTATTTTAACAGTATTGGACGACACAATAGTGCGTTGCCGAAAGGTAAGCGATAGTGCGGCGCTCACTTTCAAGGTTATCTATTCCAGCGACCAATGAAAGAACGACTTAATTAAATTGTGCTCACTTTTTTTCCATTTCAAAGCCATTTCTTTTTTGGGGGGGAGTATATTGCACCCTCGTGCTTTGGCTTTGAGTGTCTGGCGGCGGTGACGTGCCGTGCGTGCTGGTAGGGGTAGCGTCTGAGTGACAGGCCATGCATGTCTCGTCCACACCGGGGCCACCTGTAGCATGCATCGCTGGCTTCCCAGTATGTTTCCCGCTGAGAACAAAAAAAAGGAAAATTTAAAAAAAAAAAAGGAGTTTTCTTGTAACCGTCCCTCGCGTGGCGTCCGCGTGAGGTCGGGCCCTCCGCTGTATTTACATTACGAGCCCGGCTTCCGCTCATTCGCATATAACCCGTCGACTTTGGCAGTGAAATATGTCAAAGCTGCCAAGTGCTGTGGAAAAAAAAAATAGCAAAAAAGTTGCCTTTTTTTTTTTTTTTTTCGTATTTCTCCTCTTGGCGGAAGTCTTCTACAAAGCTGCCATTTTATGGGGTGATGGTCTGAGCTGAGTGTTGGAAAGCCATAGGTTAGCGATGTCAACAATGCAAAACTGTTATTGATTCATGACATGTGATGTGTTGGGTTGTTGTCGTTTTTTGTTTTTTTTCTGTCAATCTCCAACTCCCGCCTCCTCCTCCTCCTTATTGTGCAATCACATTGCCAAAGAATGAGTTTGAGACCTGTTCCATCACTACATGTAAATATCAACGTTGTCCAATAGCGTGGCAAAAAATATATATATAAATGTCGTTTTATTTTGTTTTTCCCATTTTCTGAGAAACTGCAATGATGTTTATGTGATGTATTGTCTTCCAGTTGGTTGCAATAATAAAAAAAAATCCAAGTTGCAGAAAAGTACTTTTTTGTTGTTGTCGTTGTTTTTCTGTGATTTTTTTTGGGGGGGGAGGTTGTACACTAACAAGCTGCTTCGCTTTGTTCTGCCTCTGCCTCTGTCAGTATGTCTCTGCAGCACCCAGCATTGTCCCACCCACAGAACCATCTGATTGGTTACATGCAGAGCGGTAACAGCCAATCAGCAGTGCGTATTCAGAGCGCGAGCAGTTGATGCTCAGGCAGTCAGAAGGAGAGACGATGGGATGAGCATATAGGTGTTTAGCAGGTGAGCATAAAGCAGCGGACTCTCCCCAAATTATAATAAACACCTCCCAGTCAGCTACGAGTAACCTCACAATGAGCCCGTTGACGTTCTACAAACATAAGCGGCAGCTCAGCTCGCTCGCAGTCCTTGAAGTGAAGGCTAATTAGCTCACTGTGCGGTGTGTGTGTTACGGACAGCAAAGCCCTGTCTGTCTGAGAGACAGACGAGCATTATTGACCTACAGTTAACAAGTAAGTTATTTCACTTGAACTTTTTCTGTGTTGAAGCAGCAAAAAAAGACATTATGTTAAAGAAGAGCTCCCTGAAGCTGTCTCTGATAGTTGATAAATAATGTAAGTGCATCATAAAGCCAACATGAACTCCATGGTGTTCAGGGATGAATAGTCTCTCCTATTGCTATTAATAATATTAATAGGGAATAAGCGGTAGAAAATGGATGGATGGATGGATAATGGATTAGATTTATACCACGCTTTTCTATTGTTAGATACTCAAAACGCTCACAAAGCGCTTGTACTATTTTTTCAGCTGTAGTTACATTAATCATTAGTAATGTAGCGGCCTAGTTTTGAATGGCAGGGTCCCTGCTATCACATGTTGTTACAAATATAACATTTGCATAATAACAATAAACGACAGGCTTCCTTAAACTGTAATAAATTAAACGTAATGAGTTGAACATATGTCAGCATGTGGCCTAACTTTTAACTCTTTTTTTCAAACGCTTATTGCAAACGTTTACTTACAATAAGTCATTAATTTGACTTTGTAAGACATTATTTTAGTATCTCAGGTAACTATGACTGTTTTGTTTTTACTTAACGGAAAAAATATCGAGATATACATCGTATATCGCCATTCAGCTAATGGAGCGAGAAACACAACCAAAAGTTGTAGGCTTCTTCACTAGACAAATGTGGCCTACTTCACCACAGTCTGTAGTCTGGTGGCAGCAACGAGGTGGAGAGTGATGGTGACAGGCCGAGTTACACCGATCCTTACTGGAGAGTCACCACTATAATTAACACATTTTCTGGGGGAAACACTGGTCTTATTTTTAAGTACATTATTTCAGATGCACAATTCCATATGTTTTGATAGCCATATATACTGTATACTGTATATGCGTAAGGTGACCACAGGACTTTCCTCCAGAAGGTCTTATCTTTGTCCATGTGATGTCAGATGAAATAAAAATTGAGCTGTTTGGCCACAATACCCAGCAATATGTTTGGAGGAGAAAAGTTGAGGCCGTCAATCCCAGGAACATCATTCCTACCGACAAGCATGGTGGTGGTAGTATTGAGCTCTGGGCTTGTTTTGCTGCCAATGGAACTGGTGCTTTACAGAGAGTAAATGAGACAATGAAAAAGGAGGATTACCGCCATATTCTTTCGGACAACCTAAAATCATCAGCCCAGAGCAAAAAAATGTTTGCAAATTTATTATCACTCATCAGTTTAGTATTGCTCTCTGATCACCTCAAGTGCAGAAATGACCGGTGATTGCGTGGGGCCAGGCTTCGCCCACTACAAACAGGTATGTGCAGGTACTGACCCACCAGGCACTTCAGAGTCTCATCAGCATCATTTCTACCAATTAGGATCAAGATCTGAGTTCGTGGAGCCGAGTTATTGACGTTTCCTGTTTTGTGGCGAGCCATCAGAGCCAAGTTTGGCGCCATGCCACGCCCACATCTTATGGCGTAGGCAAAAAGCGTTCTCAGTTTATCAAAGCCGATATGTGCATTACATGTCAACCGCGACTCAATTGGTCAAAGTCCCTAGAGAAGTTCCAATTCGGGCTTGATCTGACCAGTCTAAGTCTGAGAGCAAGAACTGATAAAGCTTACTCGGATAAGCGGCGAAACGTCTTCCAAGACAAACCAAGCAGTCCAGTTGCGAACGATTGAACGCCCTGAGATCCCAACCGACGATTTCTTAAGGATAACGATTACTGAAAGTGAGGGACACATTTTCGGTGGGGATCGTTCTTTGTGAATTATTCCTGGCATCAGGTAGGAACTAAATGGGTAATTCCCCACACTTTCCTCAACGGCAAAGCTCTCAATTTACCGGTGGATATACATCCCTATCCTCACCTATGGTCATGAGCTATGGGTCAGGACCGAAAGGACAAGATCACGGGTGAAAGGGACTGAAATGAGTTTCCTCCGTCGGGTGACGGGGCTTTAACAACAAACCTACCAATCGGACCAATTCAGGCTTGATCTGACCAGTCTAAGTCTGAGCAAGAACTGATGAAGCTTACTCGGATGAGCGGCGAAACGTCTTCCAAGACAAACCAAGCAGTCCAGTTGCAAACGATTGAACGCCCTGAGATGCCAACCGACGATTTCTTAAGGATAACGATTACTGAAGGTGAGGGACACATTTTCAGTGGGGGTTGATCTTAGTGAATTATTCCTGGCATTTAGTTCCTACTTCAGGTCCATTAATTGGGTAATTCCCCACACTATCCTCAACAGCAAAGCTCTCAATTTACCGGTGGATCTATGTTCCTATCCTCACCTATGGTCATGAGCTATTGGTTAGGACCGAAAGGACAAAATCACGGGTAACAGCGACTGAAATGAGTTTCCTTCGTCGGGTGATGGGGCTTTGACAACAAACCTACCAACCGGACCATTTCAGACTTGATCTGACCAGTCTAAGTCTGAGAGCAAAAACTGATGAAGCTTACTCGGATGAGCGGCGAAACGTCTTCCAAGACAAACCAAGCAGTCCAGTTGCGAACAATTGAACGCCCTGAGATACCAACCGACGATTTCTTAAGGATAACGATTACTGAAAGTGAGGGACACATTTTCGGTGGGGATCGCTCTTTGTGAATTATTCCTGGCATTTAGTTCCTACCTCAGGTAGGAACTAAATGGGTAATTCCCCACACTTTCCTCAACGGCAAAGCTCTCAATTTACCGGTGGATCTACGTCCCTATCCTCACCTATGGTCATGAGCTATGGGTCAGGACCGAAAGGACAAGATCACGGGTAAAAGGGACTGAAATGAGTTTCCTCCGTCGGGTGACGGGGCTTTAACAACAAACCTACCAATCGGACTAATTCAGGCTTGATCTGACCAGTCTAAGTCTGAGAGCAAGAACTGGTGAAGCTTACTCGGATGAGCGGCGAAACGTCTTCCAAGACAAACCAAGCAGTCCAGTTGCAAACGATTGAACGCCCTGAGATGCCAACTGACGATTTCTTAAGGATAACGATTACTGAAGGTAAGGGACACATTTTCAGTGGGGGTGGATCTGAGTGAATTATTCCTGGCATTTAGTTCCTACTTCAGGTCCATTAATTGGGTAATTCCCCACACTATCCTCAACGGCAAAGCTCTCAATTTACCGGTGGATCTATGTTCCTATCCTCACCTATGGTCATGAGCTATGGGTTAGGACTGAAAGGACAAGATCACGGGTAACAACGGCTGAGATGAGTTTCCTCCGTCGGGTGACGGGGCTTTAACAACAAACCTACCAACCGGACCAATTCAGGCTTGATCTGACCAGTCTAAGTCTGAGAGCAAGAACTGATGAAGCTTACTCGGATGAGCAGCGAAACGTTTTCCAAGACAAACGAAGCAGTCCAGTTGCGAACGATTGAACGCCCTGAGATACCAACCGACGATTTCTCAAGGATAACGGTTATTGAAGGTGAGGAACATGTATTCGGTGGGGATCGCTCTTTGTGAATTATTCCTGGCATTCAGTTCCTACTTCAGGTAGGAACTAGATGAGTAATTCCCTACACTTTCCTCAACGGCAAAGCTCTCAATTTACCGGTGGATCTACGTCCCTATCCTCACCTATGGTCATGAGCTATGGGTCAGGACCGAAAGGACAAGATCACGGGTAAAAGGGACTGAAATGAGTTTCCTCCGTCGAGTGATGGGGCTTTAACAACAAACCTACCAATCGGACTAATTCAGACTTGATCTGACCAGTCTATGAGCAAGAACTGATGAAGCTTATTCGGATGAGCGGCGAAACATCATCCAAGACAAACCAAGCAGTCCAGTTGCGAACAGTTGAACGCCCTGAGATATCAACCAACAATTTCTTAAGGATAACGCTTACTGAAGGTGAGGGACACATTCAGCGGGGGTCAATCTTAGTGAATTACTGTATTCCTGGCATTTGGTTCCTACCTCAGGTCCATTAATTGGGTAATTCCCCACACTCTCATCGACGGCAAAGCTCTCAATTTAACAGTGGATCTACGGTCCTGTCCTCACATTTGGTCATGAGCAATGGGTTAGGCCCAAAAGGACAAGATCACGGGTAACAGCGACTGTAAAGAGTTTCCTCTGTCGCGTGACAGGGCTTTACCAAGGAACCTACTAACCGACTATTTCTTAAGGATAACGGTTACTGATGGTAAGGGACAAGTATTGGTGGGCGTCGCTCTTAGTGAATTATTCCAGACCTTTGGTTCCTACGTCAGGTCCGTCCGTTAATTGGGTCATTTCCCACACTTTCATCGACGACAAAGCTCTCAATTCAGCGGTCGATCTAAGGTCCTGTCCTCACCTTTGGTCATGAGCTTTGGGTTGTGACCAAAGGACAAGATCACAGGTAACAGCAGCTGAAATTAGTTTCCTTTACCAACAACCCTACCAACCAACGATTTCTTAAGAATAACGGTTACTGCAGATGAGTGACAAGTATTGGTGGGGGTTGCTCGAGTGAATTATCCCTGGCTTCTGGTTCCTACCTCAGGTCCATTAATTTGGTCATTCTCCACACTTTCATCGATGGCATCTGTGTTTTCTCTAGATCCACCGTGTTTGAAGGTTTCACAAAGAGGGCATATTTTCCTGTTATGCCGTTTGTATTCAGAAAAGGTAAGTGCAAAATCTGCTTTCGTGGATATTTCGTTAATTTCCGACTTCGTAACCGGAAGTCCATTCCGAGCGCCGACTTCCAAAGTAAACAGACCGCAGAGCAAGTCTCTCAGCTGGCCCGGGAACGCCACGGGAGGAGCTGGACCAAGTGGAAGAGGAAAGTCCAGGCTTCTCTACGCACCTGTCGCCGATCTTGTAGCCGGACCCGGCACACCGTGTCTCGCTGCAGGGCTGCAGGCCACGTCTCCTCACAACTATAGTCGGACACTAAACAACAAAGTTTACCAAGCTTGCTTTACTTGACTTGAAATGTTGACATGTTCTGTGACAGGCAGGGCGATTACATTTCCTTCCACTAGATGGCAGCATGTGCTTCGTCACCCCCATTGTTTGGTGGGATATCTTCAAGTAAACATTTGGACCTTTTCTACACAAAACATATTTTTTCCAAGAGGCAACATGACTTCAGTTGACCATGGAGCTCCTTCTGACCCCAGTCAATTAGCCTCACACGCACTTGTCATATGACACTTCATTATTCATTTGTTTCTTTTAATCGATTAAAAGTGAAAACCCAGCTCCCGAGTATCGGGGTACCAAAGGCTGAAGTCCGGTCACGACTTAAACGGGCGTGATGTCAGTCCGGTGGATCTTTGTGTGCGCGGCACAACGCGACTGGAGCTTGCAGTCTCTCTGTTGCTGGGCAACGAAAGCGTGGAATGGGGGGTATACCCACACAATCCTTAGAGGGCATCATCAGTTACTAAGGGTGGGACTCAATTGTATCAAGGAGCATTCTTGGAGGTCTTCAAAGCAGGCGGAAATGTCAGCTTTTGACAGGAGAGTGAGGGTTTTAATCTTAAGGAGTTCATCAGTTTTTAAAGTTAATTGGAGGATCAAGACAGGAGAGTGAGGGTTTTAATCTCAGGGAGTTCATCAGTTTTTAAAGTTAATTGGAGGATCAAAATATAAACGTTTAGCTTAAAAGTGTCTGGTATATATATATATATATATATATATATATATATATATATATATATATATATATATATATATATATATATATATTATGTGTGTGTGTGTATATATATACATTTATATATATACACATATATATATACGTCTATATATATATGTGTGTATATATATATGTGTATATATATATATATATATATATGTGTATATATATATATATATATATATATATATATATATATGTGTATATATATATATATATATATATATATATATATATATATATATGTGTGTATATATATATATATATATATATATATATATATATGTGTATATATATATATATATATATATATATATATATATATATATATATATAGGGCAGCACGGTGGCAGAGGTGCAAGTGCGTCTGCCTCACAATTCGAAGGTCCTGAGTAGTCCTGGGTTCAATCCCAGCCTCGGGATCTTTCTTTGTGGAGTTTGCATGTTCTCCCCATGAATGCGTGGGTTCCCTCCGGGTCCTCCGGCTTCCTCCCACAGTATACCTCGGTGGGTAGAGTGGCCGTGCAACCTTGAGGGTTGCAGGTTCGATTCCCGCTTCCGCCATCCTAGTCACTACCATTATGTCCTTAAGCAAGACACTTAACCGCCTGCTCCCAGTGCCCCCACACTGGTTTAATTGTAACATAGATATTGGGTTTCACTATGTAAAGCGCTTTGAGTCACTAGAGAAAAGCGCTATATAAATATAATTCACTTTACTTCACCTGGGGATAGGTTGATTGGCAACACTAAATTGGCCCTAGTGTGTGAATGTTGTCCGTCTATCTGTGTTGGCCCTGGGATGAGGTGGCGACTTGTCCAGGGTGTTACCCGACTTCCGCCCGAATGTAGCTGAGATAGGCCCCAGTGATCCCAAAAGGGACAAGCAGCAGAAAATGGATGGATGGATGTTGTTTTTTAGTCAGTTCCTTTTATTTTTATCCGCTTGCGGTGAAGAGGAAGGCTGTACTTTGCCACCCGCTGCGACTGATCTGTGGCAAGAAAGTGTGGGGCCGGAGGAGGGCGGAAATTATTTTTGTTTGTTTGTTTTTTGTGTGTTTTTTTTTGGTATTTTTATTTTTATTTAATTTACTATTTTCTTTTTGTGATTGTTTCTCTGTTACCTGTATCATTTTTTTGTTCCCGATCAGAGGAATAAATACATTTTTGAAAAAATAATATAAGTGCCTGAGACATTTTCTCGCTTTCGTTTTTTGTTTAAATACTGATATCATTATTGTTTAACTTCTAAAGATTGTTCTGCGGCTCTCCCCAAAGAACAATTGTTTTGTTTGTTTTTTTACATAAAAAAATGTTTCATTTTGTGTCAAACCCCAGCTTCCTGCCATCACCCGAGATCCAGATCTTTGAAGGGAGCCATTCCTTTCAAAGAACCTTTCAAAAGACTAGCTCATTTTTATAGTCCTTTTTTAAACAGTATTTTTTAAAGCAACACAATCATCACTAACAGCTGTTATAAGATAAAAAATGTACATTACCACAAATAATATTGCACTGGCAAGAATTGATTTATAATATTGGGAATAAATATCCCTATGCTTTGAGAGTGATATCACTGTTTTAAATAGTATTCTAATAATATAGATAAAAATAAAAATACACACAACAAGTAAAAATATACATATATATATAAACATACGTATACACTATCCATCCATTTCTACCGCTTGTCCCTTTTGAGGTTGCAGGGGGTGCTGGAGCCTATCTCGGCTTCATTCAGGCGGAAGGCGGGGTACACACTGTATGTGTCTATACATACATATATATATATATATGTGTGTGTGTGTGTGTGTGTGTGTGTGTGTGTGTGTGCTAAAAGTGCAGACAAGCAGAGTATAAATAATAATGAATAAAACATTTTAAAAATATAGATAAAAATACACAAAACAAGTAAGAACTTATATATATATACATATGTATATATATATATGTGTGTATATGTATGTATGCATATATGTATATATATGTGTATGTATATATAAATATATATATATATAGAAATATATACATATATATGTGTGTGTGTGTGTGTGTGTGTGTGTATGTTCATCCATCCATTTTATTTGCATTAAAAGTGCAGACAAGCAGAGTATAAATAATGATAAATAATAAAACATTTTAATAATATAGATAAAAATACACAAAACAAGTAAGAATGTGTATATATATATATATATATATATATATATATATATATATATATATATATACTGTATATATACATATATATGTATATGTATGTATGTATGTACTGTATGTATATATGTGCATGTATATATATATATATATATATATATATATATATATATATATATATATATATACACATATGTATATATATATATGTGTGTGTGTGTATGTTCATCCATCCATTTTATTTGCATTAAAAGTGCAGACGAGCAGAGTATAAATAATGATAAATAATAAAACATTTTAATAATATGGATAAAAATACACAAAACAAGTAAGAATGTATATGTATATATATATATATATATATATATATATATATATATATACATATGTATGTATATATGTGTATATGTATGTATACATACATATCCATGTATATATATGCATATACATATAATATGTATGTATATACACATATGTATATATGTATGTATACGCATATATATTCGTATATTAATATATATGTGTATATGTATATATATATATATATATATATATATATATATGTATATATATATGTATATATATGTCCATCCATTGTATATGTATTAAAGGGGCAGCCAAGCAGAGTATGAATACTGCTAAATTATACATTTTTGTAGCATTTTAATAATATAGATAAAAATACATAAAACATGTAAAAAATGTGCATATATAGATATGTATATATGTATTAAAAGCGCAGACAAGCAGGGTATAAATAATAATAAATAATACAATTTTGTATCATTTTACTAATGTAGATAAAAATACATAAATCATGTAAACATGTGTATATATAGACATGTCTTAAAAGTGCAGACAAGCAGAGTGAGTCGTATGTTCTTCCACAGCCACACCATGACCGGAAGATGCACGTTTCCATGGAGACGGAAGTGGAGCTTACGTTCCCTTCTTCTCGCCTCTCGTTTCTTGCAAAAAATAAAAAACGTTATCGATACGCAGTAGGGCTCTCACACGCGATCGGAGAAAAGTGAGTCCGAATCATTGAGCGTGCGTGTCAAAGAGTTTGATCCTGAAGTGATTGGATCGTTGATTGTGTGTGTTGTGTTGTTGGAGGCGCGCATGACGGACGCGCTCTTGTACAAGCATGAAGAGACACTTCCCTCTAGTGGCGATTACATGTCATTACATCCAAGGCGGCATAATGATACTTTACTGCCCTAATGCTAATCATAACTCTGTTTGAGTCCCCCTTTCACACAAATAAAAGCTTTTATACACCAAAATTATTATTAATCTATTCATTATTCAACTTCAACTTCTTCTCCTTCTCCATATTTTGGCGCACACTACCTTCCACATGTTTCAGCCTACTCGGGAAATCGGGAAGAATTTCAAGATTCCCCAGAATTAGGCCGTTTTTCAAACTTTCACCATTTCCACATTTTTTCCAACCGATTCAAACCATTCCACCTTCAACACATTCTGAAAATTCAAACTATCATTTTTCCAGGATTTTCCCGAATTCCTTCTTTTCTCCAAGTCCTATTTCCACCCTTTTTTCTGTCGTCTACTCCTTCCACATATTTCAACGCATTCCAACCGTTTCCTCATCAACACATCCATCTTAATCAGGACAAAAAAATAAGTTGTGTTTTGAACTGACTTTTCATCGAATAATTATTTTTTACCATTAAGGTAATGTTTTTTGTTTTTAATCTTATAAATATGACTTTTTTATCACATAATTATGAATCTGTTATCTCATCATTTAGATTTTCTTATCATCCTTCCATCCATTTTCTATTGTTTGTCCCTGGGGATCGCTCGGTCAGTTTAGTGTTGCCTATCACAGAATTTCAAAGTTTTGCCTCATAAATATTAATTTTTTATGGCATGATTATAATTTAACCGTTCGAGATGCCACCTCAGTAGAAGCATTTAAGTCTCACCTTAAAACTAATTTATTTGTATTCTCTAGCCTTTAAATAGACCCCCTTTTTAGACCAGTTGATCTGCCGTTTCTTTTCTTTTTCTCCTCTGTCTCCCTCTCCCTTGTGGAGAGGGTCCGGTCTGATGGCCATGGATGAAGTACTGGCTGTCCAGAGTCGGGACCCAGGATGGACCGCTCGTCCAGAGTCGGGACCCAGGATGGACCACTCGTCCAGAGTCGGGACCCAGGATGGACCGCTCACCTGTGTATAGGCTGGGGACGTCTCTGCGCTGCTGATCCGCCTTCGCTTGGGATGGTTTCCTGTTGGCTCCACTATGGACGGGACTCTCGCTACTGTGTTGGATCCACTTTGGACTGGACTCTCACGGTTGTGTTGGATCCACTATGGATTGAGCTTTCACAGTATCATGTTATGAGGTGGCGACTTGTCCAGGGTGTACCCCGCCTTTCGCCCGATTGTAGCTGAGATAGGCACCAGCGGCCCCCACGACCCCAACGGGAATAAGCGGTAGAAAATGGATGGGTGGATGTTAGACCCGCTCGACATCCATTGTTTTCGGTCCCCTGGGGAGGTTGCCCACATATGCGGTCCTCTCCAAGGTTTCTCATAGTCATCATTGTCACTGTCACCGACGTCCCACTGGGGTGAGTTTTCTTTGCCCTTATGTGGGCTCTGCCGAGGATGTCATTATGGTTTGTGCAGCCCTTTGAGACACTAGTGATTTAGGGCTATATAAATAAACATTGATTGATTGATAAACTCTTATGAATTTGACTTTTCCAGCTCACAATGTTAAAGTCTTTAACTCATATTTGAGAGTTTTTAAAGGCCTACTGAAACCCACTACTACCGACCATGCGGTCTGATAGTTTTTACATCAATGATGAAATATTAACATTGCAACACATGCCAATACGGCCTTTTTAGTTTACTAAATTGCAATTTTAAATTTCCCACGAGTTTCTTGTTGAAAACGTTGCAGAATGATGACGCGTACGCGTGACGTCACTGACTGTTAGGAAATATTAGCAGCTGCACCATTCGCGGCTAAAAGTCGTCTGCTTTAACCACATAATTACACAGTATTCTGGACATCTGTGTTGCTGAATCTTTATCGATTTGTTCATTTAATAATGGAGACTATAAAAAACAATGCTGTTGGTGGAAAGCGGTGGATTGCAGCTGTCTTTAGCACCGAGACACAGCCGATGTTTCTTTGTTGGTTGTGAAGCGGAGCGGTCAAGCGAACATGTTTTCTCTACGTCAACCAGCATGTTTTTGGATGGGGAAATTGTGATATATAGCTTACCGGAGAAATCATTGGATTATTCGTCGTACTGCAGCAGCGGCGGCTCTGAGCTTGGCTCCTCGACTTTTCTCTGAGACACTTTGTGTCCACCGTAGCCATCCGACCTCGAGGTATGTCTTTACAATCTTTTACAATCTTTAAAATCTCACTAAAACACTATGAAAACAATAAGCATATAAGAGATCTTCCAGAGTTATCCTAGTAAATGTGTCTAATTACTTCTGAAAGGCTCACTTTGCCGCCCCCCGGAGCCTTCGCTTTTTTTTTTTTCTCTAGTCCTTCACCAGGGGCGTTCACACTTTTTCTGCAGGTGAGCTACTTTTCAATTGACCAAGTCGAGGAGATCTACCTCATTCCTATTTATAATTTATATTTATTTATTTATGAAAGATACATTTTTGTTAACAAGTTAATGGTGTTTAATGATAATACAAGCATGTTTAACACACATAGATTCCTTTCTTTCATGAAGACAAGAATATAAGTTGGTGTATTTGATTCTGATGACTTGCATTGATTGGAATTAGACGGTGGTGCTGATAACGTCCGCATTTTCAAATGGAGGAAAAAAAAAGTCCTCCTTTCTGTCCAATACCACATGAAAGTGGTTGGATTTGGCATCTCATTTGTCCAACTTGCATACTCGTTTTCAAACACTTTGTTATGAGAGTAGCATATGTGTGTGGCCCTTTAATGTCTGGCAGCAGGTGAGTGACGTCAGTGAGTGTGCGGGTGGGCAAGCAAGTGAGAAAGCGGTCGCTGAGGGCGGGGGAGAAATACATTGGCATCAAACTCCGTAGCTTGCTAGCTTGTGCACGCTAGCTTTCTGAGACTCTTATTTTGTTAGCACAGGCAGGATGAAACAGGTCTTTTATGGTGAAGACAGGAACTGTGCAGTCGGTCTTTAGAGTTTTGACAGTAGGTACGGAGTCTCTAGAAATAAAATGTGTTTCTCTGCGTCTGCCCTGTTAGTGATTTTTTTCTTAAATATGAGCTCGCAGCAGCCAGCGTCATCTCACAAGATCCTCGGGTGCCGAGAATGTCAAACAACTGACGAAAGTGAAGTCTTGGTATGATTGATGATTGCTCATTTTTATGTCTATTTTTTAATGCCTGGCTTGAGATCGACTGACACACCCTCCAAGATCGACCAGTCGATCGCGATCGACGTAATGCCCACCCCTGTCCTTCACAATCAATATCCTAATTCATGAATCTTTCATCTTCGCTCGAATTAATGGGGAAATTGTCGCTTTCTCGGTCCGAATTGCTCTTACTGCTGGTGGATCCCATTAAAAACAATGTGATTATGTATGGAGCCCTGCAACTCGTGACGTAACGTGCACATACTTCCGGTACAGGCAAGGCTTTTCTTTTAGCGACCAAAAGTTGTGAACTTTATCGTCGATGTTCCCTACGAAATCCTTTCAGCAAAAAATGGCAATATCGCGAAATGATCAAGTATGACGCATAGAATGGACCTGCTATTCCCGTTTAAATAAGAAAATCTCATTTCAGTAGGCCTTTAAAGGCCTACTGAAACCCACTACTACCCAACACGCAGTCTGATAGTTTACATATCAATGATGAAATATTAACATTGCAACACATGCCAATACGGTCGGTTTAGTTTACTAAATTGCAATTTTAAATGTCCCGGGAGTTTCGTCTTGAAAACGTTGTGTAATGATGACGTGTACGCAAGACGTCACGGGCTTTTAGGAAGTATGAGTGCTGCGCACACACACAGCTAAAAGTCGTCTGCTTTAACGGCATAATTACACAGTATTTTGGAGATCTGTGTTGCTGAATCTTTTGCAATTTGTTCAATTAATATTGGAGAAGTCAAAGTAGAAAGATGTAGGTGGGAAGCTTTAGCCTTTAGCCACACAAACACACTGTGATTCCTTGTTTAAAATTCCTGGAGGTGAAACTTTACTATGGATCAGAGCGCGGTCAAGAGAACATGCATGCCGACTACATGTCAACCAGCAGGTTTCGGTGAGAAAATTGTGGTTAAAAAGTCGCTTCTTACCGGAGAAAAGCTGAGCTTGTGCCGTCCAAAGCTGCCGTCGACTCCCCTGAGACACTGGCGTCAAGACACCCGTGGAGACTTGGGTTGGGTATTGTTTGAATTCGAACTATTCCGATTCCGATTCTTTGTTTCGATTCCGATTCCTAACGATTCTCGATTCTGATTCTTTCTTTAAAAAAAATAAAAATGGATAAAAATAAAATAAAATAAAATAAATAGGCAGGGTAAAAAGAAACTCTTCTGTCTGTGGCACCGACATCTTCCCCATTGCCGCTATGGTGAACGGAGAACACTGAGCACATCGCGGAACCGGGCTAACAGCTTGTAAATTGTCTATGAAAAAATAAGCTGGATAATTTGTTGGCTGCCTCAACGTTGACGCAAAACACATTATTAATTGCATATATATTTTTTTACTTACCGGATTCGGACTGCAGTGCAGTCACCGAGGTGCCAGGCTGGTCGTCGGAGCCGGAGCCAGAGCCAGAGGAAGAGGCAGAGGAGGACGGTCGGCGCAGCGTGTCGAAGACGGGACACGCATTTATTTGTACTCCATGAACTCGGAGGTGCTTCATCATGTTCAACGTGCACCCTTCTAAGCACGAAACAGTCCTGTCGCACGTGTTGCATTTGGCCGATATTTCTTTTTTTTTTGTAAAATAAAGCCACACTTTCGACCGCCGACAACCGCTATCCATGCTTAACTGACTCACTCGGCTACATAGGCTCAGCTACATGGGCTCGGCTATGCTAACACTTCCGGCGGTGGGCGCTTCTTCGTTGTTGGTGTTCAACAGCTTCTTCTTTCGGGTCGGCGGACATTTTTTTTCTTACGGTCGGCGGACTGGGTATCGAAACTAGGAATGAGAATCAGCACCTCCAAGTCCGAGTCCATGGTTCTCGCCCGGAAAAGGGTGGAGTGCCATCTCCGGGTTGGGGAGGAGCCCCTGCTCCAAGTGGAGGAGTTCAAGTACCTAGGAGTCTTGTTCACGAGTGGGGGAAGAGTTGATTGTGAGATCGACAGGCGGATCGGTGCAGCGTCTTCAGTAATGCGGACGTTGTACCGATCCGTTGTGGTGAAGAAGGAGCTGAGCCGGAAGGCAAAGCTCTCAATTTACCGGTCGATCTACGTTCCCATCCTCACCTATGGTCATGAGCTTTGGGTCATGACCGAAAGGATAAGATCACGGGTACAAGCGGCCGAAATGAGTTTCCTCCGCCATGTGGCGGGGCTCTCCCTTAGAGATAGGGTGAGAAGCTCTGCCATCTGGGAGGAGCTCAAAGTAAAGCCGCTGCTCCTCCACATCGAGAGGAGCCAGATGAGGTGGTTCGGGCATCTGGTCAGGATGCCACCCGAACGCCTCCCTAGGGAGGTGTTTAGGGCACGTCCAACCGGTAGGAGGCCACGGGGAAGACCCAGGACACGTTGGGAAGACTATGTCTCTCGGCTGGCCTGGGAACGCCTCGGGATCCCCCGGGAAGAGCTAGACGAAGTGGCTGGGGAAAGGGAAGTCTGGGTTTCCCTGCTTAGGCTGTTGCCCCCGCGACCCGACCTCGGATAAGCGGAAGAAGATGGATGGATGATGGATGGAATCGAAATTTAAACTTTTGAACGATACCGGGAGAGTCGGAGAGTTAGTCCCGGTTCCAATCAATACTCGATACTCGATACCCAACCCTAGTGGAGACACACCTCCGACTATCAGGTACTGTTAAACTCACTAAAACACTAGCAACACAATAGAAAGATAAGGGATTTCCCAGAATTAACCTAGTAAATGTGTCTAAAAACATCGGATTTCGTCCCAATGCAATCGCGTTTTTTTTCTTTTTTTCTAGTCCGTCGCTATCAATATCCTCAAACACAAACCTTACATCCTCGCTCAAATTAATGGGGAAATTATCGTTTTCTCGGTCCGAATAGCACTTTTTGTTGGAGGCTCCCATTAAAATCAATGTGAATATGTGAGGAGCCATCAAACATGTGACGTCATCTTCTGCGACTTCCGGTAGAGGGAGGGCATTTCTCTTTGCACCGAAAGTTGCGAACTTTATCGTGGATGTTCTCTACTAAATCCTTTCAGCAAAAATATGGCAATATCGCGAAATGATCAAGTATGACACATAGAAAGGACCTGCTATCCCCGTTTAAATAAGCAAATCTAATTTCAGTAGGCCTTTAAGTTATCACTATGACTTTCCAATTGAATATTTTTTTTGTGTGTGTGTGGTGGAAACGGGATTCCATATATTACATATAATATTATTTTATGAGTTTTATATATATATATATGTCTATATATATATGTCTATATATATATATATACGTTATGTTGAACTGCAATCTAATTAACCAACATGCCTTGCGAAGCTGACGCAGAGGCTTGGCAATTCTCGCGAGACTTGGTGGCGTGACGCTACCCTATGTCTCGCGCACTCGCAGCTCCTTCGCTCAGTATATAAAGCAGCACAACGACGGACGGAGGACGGCTGGGGATCCACAGCCCGGGATTGTAAATAAGACCGCCAAAAACTGTTTTATTTACAAAAGTGATGCCGGCTGTTTTAGAGTACCGTTCCC
>NC_084634.1:15087197-15144697 GCF_033978795.1 Nerophis ophidion
TTTATGACTGAAATGTTTGTGGTTTTAATCTAATAAATATTACTTTTTTATGTAGTTATGAATTTATCTCATAATTTTGCTTTACTATCTCATAAATTTGATTTTATCACAGAATTAAAAAATTTTGCCCCAAAATTTTTTGGGCCTGAAATCTTATGAATTCGACTTTTCCATCTAACAATGTTAAAGTGTTTAACTCATTTGGGACTTTTTACGTTATCGATATGACTTTCCATTTTAGTATTTTTTCGTGGTGGAAACGGGCTTCCATATATTACATACGTTAAAATTATTTTATATATTATGCATATATATATTAAAACTTTGACTTAAAAATCCTTATAAGTTCATGTATGTTCTCGGAGGGCGTGCTTATTAACCAGAGGTGTCAAACTTGTTTTCATAGCAGTTATTGCTGCCGTCAGAGGGCCACTGGCAACACAGAATAATATATGAATTTGCCTATTCATTTGATTATACCATTTTTTATGGACACTGTAAAGCAATCTGTAGACTTTACAGTAAAACCGGCAACTCAGTCGCCAGAATTGTACTTTAACACATTACTGTAAATGTAAAAAAAAAAAATATATATATATATGTATATGTATATATATATATGTATGCATATATTTGCCAGAAGCCCGTTTCCACCACAAAACATGCTTACCACGTAATTATGACTTATGTCTCATAATTTTGACTTTTTATGTCATATTTTTACTTTATTTTATAATTTTGACTTTTTATGTCATATTTTTACTTTATTTTATAATTTTGACTTGTTTTCTTTAAAAAAAAAGAAAAGTACCTTATGTACACATTATTTCCCGACGTGTGCAGGCCATTTAAAATGACGTGGTTGGCAAGATCTGGCCTTGAGTTTGACACCTGTGTTATTGATATTTTATTTATCAATATTTATAAATAACAATAGCAGGGCTTCTGCGGGTCATTGAAAAGCATTAAAAGGATTTTGCGAAAATAACGCCCTAAATGGCATTAAAAAGCAATGTCCAGCAGCATGAAAAAAATGGCACACAATTGCAATGGGCAACAGAAAAGACAACAAAAACAAACCACCTGATATCGTTTTTCAAATTTGGAAAAAACGTATTTTGATGTTTTGTTTATTTACCTAATCAGGATAATTATGAAAATGAGAGACAAGAAGGAGTGGGAAGAGCCTATAGTGTAATGCCCGCAGCTAAAAACAAATGTTTGAGAACGTATACTCGAATATTACGACAGTCATTTTCTATATCGCACAAAGACAAACCCGCGATATATCGTGTATATCGAAAAATCGCCCAGCCCTATGTCTATTGTCTCGGTTTGGTCTCCACACTGTTTCTGCTTGTAAGTGCTCTTGTTTGTGTGTGTTGACTCTGTACACGCGCCTTGGCTCTTATTAGCAACAATGTCACTATCATATCCATGCTTAGTTTCTAAGCTAACAAGCGATTAGCGTAGTAGCTGTTCTTCTAGGAACAGAGCAGAATTAGGTTTTTCAACATGTGGAAATAGAATCAGTTTTACGATATTTAAAATAGGAAACGTAAAACAAAACGGAATTTTTTCCTTAGTTTTATTATACCGTTAATCGTAACATTCCTAGCAGAGGATCGAGTAACATAACAATTAGTTTGTTTGAACACACTTTATAGCAAAAGTGCGAGTTAAAAAGAGTTTTCTGCTTGCGGTAACCTTTATTTATTTCTAATAAAAGCACCATAACATTCAAATTGCACACTTATGTGTGGATTAGATAAATAAAAAGAACACATCTCTCCCCTCATTGTTGGCGCCGCACGGTTCATTGCACCCATACGCCTCTGCTTTCATGTGCGGCTGTGCAGAAACTGTGTCCACATTTAAAGGTCTGGGCATTCCATGCGGTCGCGTAGTTTATAGAATTGTATTGTTAACTTCAGTAAACAATTAATATAAGCAATACAATATAAATCAAAGCTTTTTTTTAAATCGAATAAGTCCTGTAGCCCTACATTACAGTTCTGCACTGCTGCAAACTACATATAAAACTCAAAAGTGCAGTGAGCGTTGATGTATTTTTGTAGGCAAACCTGTTTTTGTCTTATTTTACAGGTACAACTAATAATATGCACGTATTTGAATCCTTACAACACAACTTTTCTGTTACACTAATAAATTAGTTGCCATTGAGACACACAAGGTTGTATACGTCTTATTTTTAACCTGCACAAATTGAGTAATGTGCAGGCATATGAAATGTGGCAGTTGGTGTTTGTATACCAAGTGCAATGTTGTTTTTTCTTTGTAGCCTAAGCTGTATAAGACTGTGATAGAGGATGTCATCAACGAGGTGCGAGAATTGTTCCTGGATGAGGGAGTGGATGAGCAAGTCCTCCTGGAACTGAAAACAGTGAGCGTCTTTTGTACTGTATTGCCACTAATTTGCGTTAAGGGCAATATGTAATGTACACAATTACCAACTAACACCAGCGTGTATTCAACACACTGCATGGTGTTTTTCTATTATTTGTCTTCTCCAGCTATGGGAGAGCAAACTGTTGCAGTCCAAGGCAGTCGACGGCTTCCACACCGAGGAGCAAGCTGCCCTGCAGGCTGCTCAGCAGCAGCAGCAGCACCAACAGCAGCAGCAAGTCCAGCAGGGTTCCCAGCCAGCACAGTCGCAGCAAGTCGTCCTGTCTTCTCAGCAACAGCAAGGTTGGTTCACAAGCATTAGGGGTGTTTTGAGTCCTGAAATGAATCAATAGCCCGCACGTTTTTCCCGTACTTTCCAATACGCCTGGGTGACAAATCGATTTGATCAATTCCGGTATTTTTTCGGACTATTAGGCACATTTAATATCCTTTCTTTTTCTCAAAAATCGACAGTGCGCCTTATTGCAACGTATTAATTGTGCTTATGCTTACTGACCTCGAAGCAATTTGATTGGGTACATGCTGTAGTGAAAAGTGTGATCAGTAGATGGCAGTCACACATAGGAGAGACTTGTGGACTGCAGGTTGACACCTGTTCAGCAAGTACAGGTTAGCAAGCAACACCAAAACGGTCATGTTTCATGTTTGCATATAGAACATTACACACAGCACTCAAAAATCTGTCAAAATGTTTTCGTACGACTTTGGTAAGCAACAAAGCTGCATCGTTTAATGGACTGTCGGAGCATTACCGCTAACATAGTCAGACGTACTGGGCTTCAACATACATGTATTGTTAGGGTGTCTGTGTGAGGACCCCAAAATGGCACGTATTAGGAGACATTACCTGGCGTTTTATTTCGCAATATTATGCAAAACCAACTTTTCTTACCCAACGGTTCCTTCTAATGGGTATTTGGGATCTGAATAAGTCCCGAAAATTTCCCGTCATCGATAAGCTCCTTTTTCTCTTTCCTCTTGTTGTGGGGCATTCATCCTCCGCTGTTTCCATTTGTAATACAATGTAGCATCCACTTTTTTGTACAGTGCCCTCCAAGTATTGGAACAGTGAGGCCAATTCCTTTATTTTTGTTGGAGACTGAAAACATTTGGGTTTGACATCAAAAGATGAATATGAGACAAGAGATCAACATTTCAGCTTTTATTTCCAGGTTTTTACATCTGGATCTGATCCACAAGTTATAAAATAGCATTATTTTTAATGGAACACACCATTTTTAGGAGAGCAGAAGTATTATTTGGAATATAAAAACAAAATAGATTAAAGTGAAGGAGTTAAAATTTATTGGCAAATCCTTTGCCTTCAATAACTTCCTCAAGCCTGTGACCCATTGACATCACCAAACCTTTGCATTCTTCTTTTGTGATGCTCTTCCAGGCTTTCACCACAGCCTCTTTCAGTTGTTTGTTTTGGGGGGGTTACTCCCTTCAGTCTCTTCTTCAGCAGGTCAAATGCATGCTCTATTGGGTTAAGTCTGGAGACTGACTTAGCCAGTCTAACCTTCCACTTCTTGCCCCTGATAAACCCCTCTGTTGTTTTGGCAGTGGGTTTTGGGTCTTTATCTTGCTGCATGATTAGGTTAAAAAAAGTTAAAGTACCAATGATTGTCACACACACACACACACTGGGTGTGGTGAAATTTGTCCTCTGCATTTGACAAATTCCCTTGTTCACCCCTTGGGAAGTGAGGGGAGCAGTGGGCAGCAGCGGTGCCGCGCCCGGGAATAAGTTTTGGGGATTTAACCCCCAATTACAACCCTTGATGGTGAGTGCCAAGTAGGGAGGTAATTGTTCCCATTTTTATAGTCTTTTGTATGACGGGGTTTGAACTCACAACCTACCTATCTCAGGGCGGACACTCTAACTACTAGGCCACTGAGTAGGGGATGAAGGATCTCCGAATCAGTTTGGTTGCATCTTTTTTTAAATGAGCAGACAAAAGGTTTCTGTAGACGTCTGAGTTCATTTTGCTGCTGCCATCATGTGTTACATCAGCAATGAAGATGAAAGAGAAGAAACCATGCAAGCCCAAGCCATGACATTACCTCCGCCGTGTTTTACAGATGAGTTTGTATGATTGGGATCATGAGCTAATCCTTTCTTTCTCCAAACTTTCACCTTTCAATCACTTTGGAAGAAATTAATCTTTGTCTCATCAGTTCATAAAACTTTTTCCCGGAATTTTGGAGGCTCATCTTTGTACCTTTTGGTAAATTCCACCCTGGCCTTCCTATTCTTCTTGCTAATGAGTAGTTTGCATTTTCATGGTGTAGCCTCTGCACTTTTGTTAATGAAGTCTTCTGCAAACAGTAAATGGTGATACCTTCACTCCTGCCCTCTGGAGGTTGTTGCTAATGTCACTGACAGTTGTTTTGGGTTTTTTTCTTGATAGCTCTCACAATGTTTCTGTCATCAACTACTGATGTTTTCCTTGGCCTACCTGTTCGATGTCTGTTGCTTAGTGCAGTGTTTCTCAACCTTTTTTCAGTGATGTACCCCCTGTGAAGATTTTTTAAATTCAAGTACCCCCTAATCAGAGCAAATCATTTTTGGTTGAAAAAAGGAGATAAAGAAGTAAAATACAACACTTTGTCAACAGTTTCTGATTTATTATATTATGATATTGCTCATTTGTAGTGGTCTTTCTTGAACTATTTGGAAAAAAATATATAAAAATAACTAAAAACATGTTGAAAAATAAAAAAAGTGATTCAATTACAAAGAAATATTTCTACACCTAGAATTAATCATCAACTTAAAGTGCCCTCTTTGGGGATTGTAATAGAGATCCATCTGGACATCTGGATTCTAAACATTTCTTCACAAAAAAATAAATCTTTAACATCAATATTTATGGAACATGTCCATAAAAAATCTAGCTGTCAACACAGAATATTGCATTGATGCATTTCTTTTCAGCGTTTATGAACTTACATTCATATTTTGTTGAAGTAGTATTCAATAAATATATTTATAAAGGATTTTTGAATTGTTGCTATTTTTAGAATATTTAAAAAAAATCTCACGTACCACTTGGCATACCTTCAAGTACCCCCATTTGAGAACCACCAGTGGTTTCTTTCTTCTTCAGGACATTCCAAATGGTTGGCTGTGGCCAATGTTTGTGCAAGGGCTCTGATTGTCCATCTTCTCTCAGATCCACAATTGCTTCTTTCTCACCCACAGACAGCTCTCTGCTTTTCATGTTGGTTTCACCTCTAAATGGAGTGTGCAAAGGCAAAAACCTATCCTACCCATCCTGAAACTGAGCTCAGACATTCAGTGCTATTCATTGTTTGATTAATCAATGTAATTGGGAGACATCTGGGCAACAAAAATGTCAGTCACATCTTCCAATACTTTTGGTGTCGTGAAAAACGACTCTGTTCCAACAAAAGGTGCTATCTTCTAAGTTGTGTATCAGATCCATATGTAAATACCTGGAAAGAAAAGCTGAACAGTTGATCATTTGTCCTGTTTTCATCTTTTGATGTCAAACCCAAATGTTGTCAATCTACAACAAAAATAAACAAATTGGACTCACTGTTCCAATACTTTTTGAGGGCTCTATATATCCGTCAGTAGACTCGCTATGTAAGCTCTAAAACTACCAGTACAAAAAAGATGGCAGGAAGAAGACGCTGATGAAGTGAAGCCACGTATATAAGACCGCCCACAAAACGGCTTATCCCGAAGAGACGGTCAGAATACGGCTTAAAGATGGTCTGTAAAACATTATATATGCAACACTTTGACCAAAAAAACACCATTACATGTTATGTAGATATAAAAGTGTTTTACATTTAGAAAAAAATCATATGACCCCTTTAAGATGCGCTTTATGGTCTGAAAAATAGGGTAACTCAACTTTTTTGTAGCAGACATTTAAAAATAATAAAATAAAAGTTAACGCTTTCCTCCTTTACACTCCGTCGTTTTCTTATGTCACTGATTGACACACACCGCAACGACATGGCTGGACTTAGACTTAGACTTCCTTTTTATTGTCATTCAAATTTGAACTTAACAGTAGAGATAAGAACAACATTTTGTTACATTAGCTCATGGTAGTGCAGGATAAAAAAAGCAATAAGGTGCATATATAAATAAATAGATTACTGTACAGACAAATCTATTGCACTTTTTCATATGCCTCCACCTTTATGGATGCATGTTATATTGTCTTTTTATTCCAGCGAGTTAATCCATTTTGGGGGAAATTGAGGGGATAATTATGATGCGTTCAACAGTCTTACGGTCAGAGGGAAGAAGCCGTTACAGAACCTGGTGGTTCTGCTTCGGCTACTGCTTGTTCCAAAGAAAACGAGTAGTGTTTTCAGCGGATCGGTATTGCGACAATGGACATAGAACAAGTGACTGCACACTGCAAAGTTTGAAATTTTAAAGTTTAAAACAACACAACAAACTTATTTCGGCATTTGAAATATATCAGTATATAGTAGTAGTAGTGATACAATGAAAGGTCGACAATGAATTTCGTCGCCGACAAATCAATTATTCGATAATAGTGATGTCATAATTTTAGTTTTTTGGACTGAAACAAGCATGTGCGAGCAGCAACAGGAAGTGAAAAATCACACTGTAGGTGAAAACATGCAAAGTATTGAAACCTTTGACCCTAAACACGTAAATGCGGAACTCGCCGCTGATGTACGGGGGGCATTGAAAGCGGATGCACGTCGGACATCTGGAGGAGGCTGTCTCCGACTCCTCTACAAGATTGTTAGCTTGTTTGCTAGCTAGCAAAAGAGAGACACAATTGTGTGGAAAAATACATTTAACTATGACTTTAGCCAGAGCCTGCCAGCTGAACTTAGTCGACATGCATCTTTCTAAACACATCACTAAATGCGCTTGTCTTTCGAAGGAAGTTAGTTATACACTAGCTTTTGGAGTTTGTTTGTTTTAATTGCTGCTTTCTTTACTTACTTTTTTTCCTCATACAAATTTATATTTTATTTTAAGCACTTTGCCTATGCTTGCTTTAAAGTTGATAAAAGTTTAGTCGTTATTATTTTTGGAACAGCTCAATGAGTTACATTTGCAGTATAAATAAACATGTCTTGATGAAGTCTTTAGTCTTAATTTAAAAAAAAAAAATGAAGTGGCACATTCTAAAAAACATCCCAAATGGAATTTAAAAGCTGAAAGCATAATCTGATTAGTCAGCTAATTGTCAGGATAGTCGATGGCTTTTCTACGCTGTGGAGGGACATTAGCCGCTAGCGGGGATGCTATACTGCAGTGAGGACGCGGCGGTTGTTTGCTAGTCGCTGTCACATTTGCAGGACGCAGCTAGAATGTGTCATCAACATACTATATAATGGTAAATAATAGTTCAAAAAGCTGTGTATTTGGCTGAATTCATATAATTTATATTGTTTTATCACATACCTTAGCTTTGTCTGCTATGACTTTTTTTGTCACTCATGAACGTTTTATATATAGGGTTGTGTGACATAGCTGATAACAATCACAATATAATAAGTCTTTTATATCGGTCGATATAGATAGTTATTTTTCTACAACCTATTAAAAATAAGTAGCTGGAGAAAATTTGATGAAATGTAAACATTTTTATTTCAAATTTAACCTTCCTCAAATTTATATCCCATCAGCTATCAAAGCAGAAAGGAAATGTCAACACAAGCATGGAAAACACTGAATCTGTGTAAACAAAATTGTAAAATCACATTGAACACTTAACAATAAGCTCTTGAAATGAAGGTGCTAAAATAATGAATATGTAAGAATATAGTCAAAGAGTAAGAAAATAGTGCAAAGTGTGAAAATGTAAACATAAAGAAACCTGAAAAGAAGTACTTTCTGCAGTTTTAGTGCCAGGAATTCACAGTGGTGCTCTAAAGGGTAAGCGCGGCTAAGGTGGTGTGGTATTAGCGGTCTTGGTGGGGACCAGTGCCTCGCATAAATTACAGACAACATTGGTTGGACTGCAGTTAATTTTAAAAATGTTATTAAACTGCCGTAATGTTTTGCTTTATCCACATTTTCTTCGCTCTCTGCAACATGCATTCTTACTTTCTATTCTCACTTCTTGCAAAGATTTAACCGCAAGACAATAAGATGGCGCAACTAAACTTAATAGATGACACTTTTACCTGATTGGCTGGTTAGGGTGTCACTCCCACAGATCACTTCTTGTGTTGCTCAGTTATCAGAGAGCGAGTGCCTTCCTTCGTGCAACCAACCTTGCTTTGCAGCTACCGGTTTCTCCCGACAGAGAATAAAAAAATTAATGGAACACATTTTTTATTGATATCGATTACGTGTCTTATCAGAATCAACTTTATTTGCAAAGTGTTTAAAAAACAATCTATCATGGTATATATTGATTTTATCGCCCAGTCCTAGTAATGAGTCATTTTTGGCAGACTGAAAATACTTGACGGCTCAAAATAATTGGTAAAAATTGTACTGTGTTGTAATTGGAACCAGTATGGTTTGAACATGTTTCCCTCTGCAGCCTCCCAGCAGCAAGTTCTTGTTCAAGATTCCAAGCTCCTACAGCACATGACTACAACAGGCATGGTCAGTGAACACTTCCTGTAGTGTTTAGACAATTGTTTTTCCCCAATGTTACCCGTCACTTTTGTCCGACTCCATGATACTGATGGTTATTTGGCTCCTTTAGAGTGCGGCAGCGACACAAGCAGCACTCGCTCTGCCCACAGGGGTCACGCCATATCCCCAGCTTATCACCAGCTCAGGTAAGTCCCTCACTTTTTCATTACTAATCGAATCCCATCTTGAAGCATTAAAGCGCTTTGAGTCACTAGAGAAAAGCGCTATATAAATATAATTCACTTCACTTCACTTCACCCTTTTTATGGCTTTGTGCTTTCTCAGGTCAGTTCCTGCAGGTTGTCCGTGCGCCCAACGGGGTGCAGTACGTGTTTCAGCAGCCTCAGCAGTCCATCCTCTTGCAGCAGCAGATGCAACCTGGCTCTGTGCAGGCCCCGGTCATACAGCAGGTATGCTTGTCCCAAGGCTGTCGTGTTTGTCTTGGCGATCTAACTTGTCGCAATGTGCCCACGTCCAGGTCCTGGCTCCTCTACAAGGAAGCCTGTCTCAGCAAACCGGAGTAATCATCCAACAGCCTCAGATTGTCTTAGCCCCTGGAAATAAAGTCCAAGGCAATGCACAGGTGAGCACGTTCTTCCGCCAGATTTCAGTTCCAATTTTCCATTCACCTTAATAATATCAACAAATTTTACATTTGACTGGACATATACCGTATTTTCCGGACTATAGAGCGCACCGGTCTATAAGCTGCACCCACTAAGTTTTAGGGAAAAAAAAATATGTCCGTATTAGCCGCACATATATACATTGCGTTATTTGTTATTTTCACAAAAATATTTGCTTGATGTTTATTTACATACCTTAATTTTCATGAAAAAATTAGCTGCGGAAACTAGCACTCCAATTAGCTAAACAGACTCAATTACTCCACAGTGACATTTTGGTGAATTTACTGAGGAATTTGTAAAACTGAAATAATGCCATTGTAAATTATTAATACTGACACAGACACTAGCATATTGCGAGGCTAGCCTTAGTACAATAGCACGTATAAATATGCATGATAACACTCTTACAGACAGTACACTTGAGATGGATTAGTATTATGGTTTAGTTATATTGTGAAACCTACAGACATTTTTTAGAGTGATGAATGAAAAACCCATACAAGAGGAAAACGCTATGGACGGCTAGAAGACAGAACGGCACCGGTTAAAAGCTCAGTCTAAACGGAAACCCCAATGCAGCTCTGCACCACCTGCAATGAGCGAATTCGTCCAAAAGATTGCGCCATAGCACAAACATTAACTCACCTGTCCAGTGTCTTTGCTTGTGTTTATTTAAAACTATCTGCATTATGGCTTTAAGTGAAGACAAATCCATAAATTAGCTGCACCGTTTTAGAAGTTCCGGGGTTCAAAGCATAGGAAAAAAGTAGTGACTTTTCATCTGGAATTTACGGCAGTTTATGTGCCGCAGTTGTGGTGGTATTAACTTAGGGGGGAGGCTCTGCGTTGAATATGGACTCACACAAATGGTTAGCAGAAGCTGCTAGCAGTAGCTTTGCCTGTCACCAAATGGACCAAGCTGCACGGTATGAGATACATCCATCCATCCATCCATCCATCCATTTTCTACCGCTTGTCCCTTTTGGGGTCGCGGGAGTGCCGCAGTCTATCTATCTCAGCTGCATTCGGCCGGAAGGCCGCGTACACCCTGGACAAGTCGTTCTGATCTGCATTGAAAGACAGTGATTGGGATTTGTCGATCACAAACTTTTCCACAGAAATTGGTCGATATTGATCAGTGGCCGATCGATTATTGTCAAACTGTCAATAGAACTTACCATAAATTTGCAGTTGATATATGAGATTGGTATCAGCTGATATCACTCAAACCCTGATAGGAACAGCCCTAGGTTTTAATTTACACAGCCTTTTAATGTAATAATTTCTTTAGAAGTTGGCGACACACTCAGGATTTTGTACCAGGAACTCAGCAGGTCTCATTCACGTCTTGCCGTCCTTCCCCAACAGGTTATGCAGGCTGCTGCGGTGACATCTCAGCAGCAGCAGTCAGTCAGTCAGTCAGCGGCCCAGTTCCAACAAGCCCAGCTCCAGCAAGCCCAGGGCGCAGCAGCGCCACAGGGCACAGCAGCGCCACAGGGCGCAGCAGTGCCACAGGCCCAGGTGCAGCCCCAGCAGGCAAACCCTGGTCAAACCCAGGCTCCGCAGCCGCCTATAATGCTGCAGGTGGACGGGGCCGGTGACACGTCCTCGGATGAAGACGAGGACGAGGAAGAGGAATATGACGAGGACGAGGAGGAGGAAAAAGAAAAAGACGGGGGAGAGGAAGGGCAGGTGGAGGAGGTGAGAGAAACCCCTTTTATTGAAAGATTGTTTGTCATTGATGGTCGTGTTTGCTTCTTAGGAGTCACTGAACAGCGGCGATGATGTCTCCGACGAGGAGGACCAGGAGCTGTTTGACACAGAGAATGTAGTCGTGTGCCAGTATGACAAGGTGAGACACGTTCATGTGACCCCGTCTCAACGTGCATCCACACACACATACATTTTGTCCCCACTTTCCCCATTCAGGGCAAATATGGTCTGAGGCATGTGAAGTAAATGTTACTCTGTTACGTTTAAGTACGTTTTTGGATAAATTGTGCTTGTCAGAGTAGTTGTAATGCAACCTACGTTTTACATTTACTTGAATACTTTTATGAAGAAAAAAGGCTACGTTTAGTCCTTTACGTTGAGTTTCAATCCGATCTTTACACAGGTTATAAATAATTGTGATATAAATATCACAATTATTTATAACCTGTTGATTAAGGCTTGCAAAGACGTAATTATTGGTCAGCGAGCCTTCTTCCGGGAGGCGCCATCACATGACTCTGTTTTGTCAATCCAAGGTAAGCAGTAGTGATGCTTTGAAACCGTTTCATCAATCAAACAATATATTAAAGCTGAAATAGGCCAGCATTTTTAAATTATATGATCAAATAAAAACTTACTTGTTTACTAAGTGTCCTAATGTTCCCAAAGACAATACTTTGATTACGTGACATAATGCCAGCACTGGTGAACTGAAACCTATAACAGTTGACGAAAATCATAACCACATGTGCCATTTAAACACATTAAAACCATACCTACACTAAATAGTAGGGGAAAGGAGCTTGAAAGTTAGTAGTTTGCTTATTAGTATGTAATAGAGATGCGCGGATAGGCAATTATATCACCCGAAACCGCATCACAAAAGTCGTCCTCCACCCGCCACCCATCCGAACCAACATTTCATCAAAGCCACACCCGCCCGTTGTTATATATCAATTATAGACGATGCAAGGCATTAGTGAGGTTAGAAAGTGTAAGTCCCTCCAAATAGCACAGACACAATGGCTTTCTTGAACTGATGTATTTGAAGGCTTACTTTCCCTTCAAATTCACAGTGAAAACTGTAATAAGTAAAGCAGGTTACAAACGTAAAAATAATAACATGCACAGCATGTGGATCAAACATTTTACCAAGTAAAATACCAACAAATGACAAATACCTTGTTGGCCACACCCGGAAGTAGCTTCCTTACATCCGTCGACAGACCAAACCAGACACTTCAAAATAAAAGTATGCCTACATACTGTTTCAAAGAGTGCTGCTTGTTTTTCGTATGTGGGTAACAACATTTAACTATTTATAAATGGTTGATTTCTACAGGCTAGTAAGGTAAAGTGTTGTACCTGACGACAAGTTTGGGCTACCTTGCTTCTGCAGCCTTCATCAGAGGTGTCACGTGATGTTAGCCTGACGTCTGTGACGTGTTATATGGATTGTACCATCAAGTGTTGTCAGGTACAACACTTTACCTACTAGCCTATATAAATCAACCACTTATAAATACACGTCAGTAGGCTAAATTAACCTCTTCAACATAACATTTAACTATGTATAATGTAGCGGCTGGCTACGGGGTGTTAGCCATTGACTTTGGCTGGGGGGCGGGACTTCCGGGAGAGATAGGGAAGTGACGTTATCGACAGGAAGTGAGAGTTCGCGTTGTCCCGGGAAAAGCGTTAGAGACATGAGAGCGTCACCCGCCCGACCCGCGGACTCCGCGGTTGTGACCGCAAACCGCGCATCTCTAGTATGTAGTCTTCTCTTCTACTACTGTATTTACATTGCAACATAGCTTAAACAAGCTGAAAAGACCACAATTTCCCCCTAGTTTACGAGAGTCACAGTAGAGATAAGAGCATGGAAACTACAACTTCACATGTAGGTGTTAAAATAGACTAAACTGAATAGTTGGACTAATCAGGCTAATTTAGTGCATAGAAACGTACTGAATGTTTAAAGTGACATGACATCAAGACAAGGCAGCACACATTGTCAATGATACATTTCAAACTAGTAAAAAAAAACATGCCAATAGAAATGTTCACATTTCAGCCTGCAAGAATTCCACTTCCAACTAGAGGAAACATGCTGCAGTAAATTGTATATGATTTTTATGTCTTACACGCAGTAGTACACACACACACACACACACACACACACACACACTACGGTTATAGTCCATGAGCCATTAAAAAATACCTACAAAATTAGAACTTGTTCACAAGTTGCTAAATGTTTGAGTATTTTTTTTCACGGAATACTTCATTATTTTGATGACTACTTTGACTTGAACCATTAAAAAATACCTACAAAATTAGAACTTGTTCACAAGTTGCTAAATGTTTGAGTATTTTTTTTCACGGAATACTTCATTATTTTGATGACTACTTTTACTTGAGTCATATTATTCTAAAGTATTGGCACTCTTACTTGAATGTTTGTTTACTTTACCCACCTCTGGTTAAGAGTGGGTTAGTCCCTATAATTGTCGCTGAAACAGGTCGTTTAATATTTACGACTAAAGCGCTTTATGGGAATGTCGGCGCGTCTCGAGTCCTCGCTCGATACAGAGAATAGCAAATGAAGAACTTTGAAAAGGCATTGGGGCTACTTTGTTGAGAATGTACTCCTAGTGTGCTCGTTAGTAGGGATATGTACAAAATCCGGTACTTTCTTGGCACAGACAGGTTGCAAACTCCACCAGCTCTTCACACTTCGGCACATGGTGGTCACTCCAGCAGTACAGAGAGCGCACTCAGGCAAACTACCTTTTTAGATAATGTTGCAATTTTCAATGCCAACAAAGAAATGGACTCAAAAAATGCTACAACTAATGTAAAGTAAGCTCCACTTCTCCAAAAATGTGTTAGCTTGATGCTAATATACGCTGGCTTTTCTATTGACATGCTACTGATTAGCATTAGTGATTTTACACGGCAATTACAACACCTCCAATATCGTGATAGTTTTCCACCATATCGCTCAGCCCTAGTTTTTATTTTTTTTTTAAATCATAAAGAGACATTTTTATTTAGAAAGTCTTTATTTTCTCAGATTCACAGAAGTAAGAACAAATGGAAATTTCACCTAAAAGACGGCATCATGAATCTGAACGGGAGAGACTACGTCTTCTCTAAAGCCATCGGGGACGCCGAATGGTGAGGACGAGCCACGCGACAGGAGCAGGAACTCTGTTACCCCTCCAGTCCAGGTACCAGTAAACAATATCACTATCCTTCCATATCCTGTGACTGGATAGGGCCCGGGGAGGCGTCGGGGAGTCTTAAGGGAACTCTTACAGCCCCAAACAGGACTGTGAGGTACTGAACCCACGCGGGTCTCACTGGTAGCCCTCAGACAGCCTCGCAGGATGAGAAACCGACAGTGAACTTTTTGTTTCTCAGCCTCGATCCCCACTTGTTTCTCATACAGCATTTCACAGCATGCTGGCGTTAAGAGGACCAGCTTGCAGGCCAAAGGCCACCCTTAGCTGGTAGACCGGTACAACCGGTCCAAGGTTTCCGCCTTCTCGTCTGCCAGAATGAACGTTTTGTTTCGTCCTCGCCCCGCTTTTATTTTCGTTCTCGTGTCTCTCAAGTTTTGGCAAACGGTGCTCCGAAGCTTTTATACGTTTTATTTTAAAAATTTAAGGGTTGTAACACGGACGGTAAAATTGACATGAATCTTAAAAGAAATGATCATTTATAGCTGTATAAAGGCGCTATTTTAAAATAATTCCGCATAAGCAAAAGACAAGTAATTTAGTTTTTGAAAAATGAACACATTGTTTTAGTGTGCGTTTTGAAATGTCAGTTTGTCACGTGTGTGTACTTAAAGCAGTCAAGGTAATCATTAGCCACTGTGAGTGTGTGTGTGAGCGCTCACTTGATTGCAACACTACACCCCCCCCACCAAGCAGATTAGTCGCCACCTTTTGCTCAGCACTGAAGCTTTTTTGTATTTATTCATGAAAGTTATTCACTTTGAGCCGCACCAAACTGTGCTCTTACAATCATATAAGTGTTCCTTTTTTTTCTGTATGTTGGCTGAACAAAGCTGTGTAACGTTGTTCCAAAATTTTAATCTTTTAAGCGAAGATGTTTTCTAATGAAAGGAGATTATAGGCGTGAAGGAAAAGGAGTGTGTTTCGCCACATGTCTTCAGTGCCCCCTGTTGCAGAAATTTGAAATAAAGTACACCTTTTTTGGGCTGCTGTGTCCACTGGCTGGTTGGTGTAATCCACATATTTTCATAAGAAAAAATGTGAATACCGTATTTTCCGGACTATAGAGTGCATCGGTATCGAAACTGCACCCTCTAAACTTAAAAAAATAATATATTTTTCCATACGTTAGCCACACCGGACCATGAACCGTAGATATATATGTTGTGCAATAAGTTATTTACACAGAAATATTTTGTAAATGTTTATTTACATGCCTTAATTGTTTCCAAACGGTGTCTCTAACACGGCAGTAAGAGCCTGGGCAAACAAAACAGAAGTCATCGTCATGGACCTACTAGCTGCGGAAGCTAACTCTCCAATCAGCTAAACAGACTCAATGACCCCACAATGACGTTTTTGGGGAATTTACGAAACTGAAACAATACAAAAAGAATGCCGTTTTAAGTCAGTCATACTAACACAGACACTCGAAAACGTGTTAGCATATTAACAAATGCTATCGACGCTAACTTGATATCATTACGATCGCACATACAAATATGCATTTAATCACTCCTGCAGACTTCATACATGAGACGGTTTAGTAAGTAAGATTTTTTTTAGTTATATTTTAAAACTTACAAATGTTGCTTGGAGTGATGACTGAAGAATCCAAATGAGTAACGAAGCTATGGATCGCTAGAAGACAGAAATGTACTTCTATTTCCGGTTAAAAGCTCAGTCTAAACAGAATGGCACTGCAGCACCTGCAGTGAGCAAACTGGTGCAAAAGATGGCTCTATAGCACAGACAATAACACCTATTCAGTGTCCACAAATTAGCCGCTCTGTTTAATAAGCAGCAGGGTTCAAAGCGTAGGACAAAGGTAGCTGCCTATAGTCCGGAATTTACGGTAGTTCTTATTTAACTTGATGTCTTTCTGCATTTCAAAGCAGCCTTACAAGCAGTCGATGCCCGCAGGTGTGAAGTAGCCCTTGGAGATGATGACTTTAGTAGCGATGTGTGAATTATTATGGCGCGTAAAAGATGTCATAGTTGTTCCCACATGCTTCAATGTCGTGTGCCTTTTTTTCATTTGTACTCCTGTTTTTTTTGTATTCCCACAAAACAAGGTGATCTTCTATGGGAATTGTTTTCTCCTTTTCTCTGTTGTCACTTCTAATAGCTGTTGATCATGTATTGTTCTATAAATCTTTTTTTTTTCTAATAAATTAAAAAACAAACTCGGAAGCTTGGACTTTGATTGCCTTTTTCAAATTATTACTTTATATTCAGTTATTTTACGGCTTATGTTTAGGGTGGAGATGGTTATTTTTATTCATTAAGATTTTTAACCGATTAATATTTGTCATTAATGTGTAAAAAAAAAAGGTAATTATTTTTTTTAATGTAAAATCAATTTTTGAAAAGACATTCAAAAGCCATCTTTAACCTGAAACCTGTTTAGAAAATGTTTCATGATAGATATTATCGCAATTAATACATTGATATTATCCCAATTAGAAATACATTGCGAGAATCGGTTTAAATTGAGAATCGATTCTTGAATTGAATTGTCACCCCAGGAATCGGACTAAATCATTAGGTGCTTAATAATTCCCAACCTCAGTCACCAGGTGAGCTGCCTTTTATAACTCGTTATTTCAAAAACAAGTGCTTGGTGACCATTTTAAAATTGACTAAATGCAGTGTGAACAATTAGTACCACAAACCAAGGACCAGAACATTTTTTTCTCGACATCGAGGCATAATTGACCATGACGCATAGGCGTGCAAATCTTTGGCCACCTAACGAGTCAATTCAGCAACAATGTAATGTAACGAGAACAAGTTGCAATATTGAATTAAAATAACACAAAGCTACCAAGCAGGCTTTGATTTTCTTTAAATTTGTCATTGCTCCAAAAATTATAATACATCAAAATTATTGTCATGAATTATTCACCTATGCAAGGCTCCAAAAATATTCCACAAAAAAAACTTCTCGACGGATAGACCTGAAGTTGATCTCGAGACCTAAGTGTTAACAAATATATATATAACTTAACTTTTAATACTTTTGTCAGTGAAGCCCTGTTAGATCCCTAATAATTTTAACGGGATTGTAATTTAGCTCAAAAATATTAGCAAATCAAAATTAATTTTATCATGAATTATTAACCTAATTAAGGCTCAAATATTCCACATTTACATTTTTTGAGGGGATATAATTTTTTGCCGTGAAACACAGGGTTTTGTTTAACAAAAAGATCATAAAATATTTTTAAAATAAGTTTAACTAAGTTGGCCCTAGTGTGTGAATGTTGTCTATCTGTGTTGGCCCTGCGATGAGGTGGCGACTTGTCCAGGGTGTACCCCGCCTTACGCCCGATTGTAGCTGAGATAGGCACCAGCGCCACCCGCGACCCCAAAGGGAATAAGCGGTAGAAAATGGATGGAAGTTTGACAAGTATCAACACACAGACCTGAAGTTGATCTATAGATATCAAAATACAATAAAAAAAATAATGTCTTTTACCATTTTTATGACTGAGACCCTTCTGAGTCTTAGGGGCCAAAGTTAAGGGGAGCCTACAGGTTAACAAAAACTATATTGTATTGGTTTTGAAAATTTAAAATATCAAAATGGCCCCCTCAAGTTTTGATTTTATAGTGGGTGGCCCTCAGTAGAAAAAGTTTGGACACCCCTGGTTTAGAATATTTACAAGCCCCCCTAAATAATTTGGTGTATAAGATTTTTTTTCTTTTAATAGCTGAAAAATTCCATATAAAGATTCCAAAATGTGAGTTCAAATAAATAAAACGTCAAACCTTTTATCATTCGCATAGTTATCAACATAGTGTCAGTTTCTGTTCTTCAATCCATTTTGTTATTGACACATCTGTGCATAAACGACTGGATTACCCTCAGGGGTTACATATATGATAGTATGTAATAGGGTTGTACGGTAGGTATTGGTATAGTACCACAACACTAATGAATCATTTTTGGTACTATACTGCCTCTGAAAAGTACCGGTAAGATTACTTCGATATTTTTTGGCATAACATCTTTCGTTTTTAAAAAATGTATATTATGTTTATAAACTCAGGAAATATGTCCCTTGACACATGAGGACTTTGAATATGACCAATGTATGATCCTGTAATTACTTGGTATCGGATTGATACCCAAATTCGTGGTATCATCCAAAACTAATGTAAAGTATCAAACAACAGAATAATAAGTGATTATTACATTTTAACAGAAGTGTAGATAGGACATGTTAAGAGAGAAAGTAAGCAGATATTAACAGTAAATGAACAAGTAGATGAATAATTAATTTTCTACCGCTTGTCCTGAATAGTTTTGACAAAATAATAGAATGATAAATGATACAATATGTTACTGCATACATCAGCAGCTAAATTAGGAGCCTTTGTTTACTTACTTCTAAAAAATAAGTTGTGTTGTATGTTCACTATTTTATTTAAGGACAAACCTGCAATAAGAAACATGTTTAATGTACCGTAATATTTTTTTGTTAAAATTAAGCCAATAATGCAATTTTTTGTGGTCACCTTTTATTTAGAAAAGTATCAAAATAGATTTGATACCGGTACCAAAATATTTGTATCGGCACAACAGTAGTATGTGCTGTTTACTTGCTGAAGTACCCTTTGAAAAGCTTAAATGACTATATAGTGTTAGCCAAAAAGTGATTCCTAAGGGTAATCCAGTAATTTATGCACAGAAAAGATGTGTCGATACCAAAATATTAACTGGAATCACTTTTGGCAGGCATGAATACATCCAAACACTATATAAATATTTATGTGGCTGAACAAAGAAGAGTTAATATTGTATGTAGCTTCCAAACAAAAAAGACAGTCCTTTACAATCTCAATGATACCATAAAATCGGCCAACTCTTGTCATTTTTCCGACACGATTCAGGCGTAAATATTTTTGAATGCATATTAATTTTAAAGGACCACTGATTGTCAAACACATACTAGGTGTGGCGAAATTATTCTCTGCATTTGACACGTCACCCTTGATCACGACAAGTTGAGTTTATACCAAAATGGATACATGGATGATACAGCAGAGGATTGGGAGAATGTCGTGGTCAGATGAAACCAAAATATAACTTTTTGGTATAAACTCAACTCGTCGTGTTTGGAGGAAGAAGAATACTGAGTTGCATCCCAAGAACACCACACCTACTGTGAAGCATGGGGGTGGAAACATCATGCTTTGGGGCTGTTTTTCTGCTAAGGGGACAGGACGATTGATCCGTGTTAAGGAAAGAATGAATGGGGCCATGTATCGTGAGATTTTCAGCCAAAACCTCCTTCCATCAGTGAGAGCTTTGAATGGTTGACCAAATACTTATTTTCCACCATAATTTACAAATAAATTCTTTAAAATTCCTAAAATGTGAATTCTCGGATTCTTTTTCACATTCTGTCTCTCACAGTTGAAGTGTACCTATGATGAAAATTACAGACCTCTGTCATCATTTTAAGTTTGAGAACTTGCACAATCGGTGGCTGTATATACATATTTATATAATATTTACATGTTTATATAATATGTAACTACAAGCTCCATTCACAGACAGTCCCATTGCTTTAATGAGGGGTTGAGCGAGTCAAAAGCCGAATTTTTTTTTTGTTTTTTTTTTGTTTTTTTTGTGGCGGCCGTAATTCTTGCGTGGCAGGCCGCAACAAATAAATGAATGTGTGGGAAACCCTGTATGTATATATATATATATATATATATATATATATATATATATATATATATATATATATATATATATATATATATATATATATATATACATACATGTCACAATAACCACAAATTAAGTGTTTGTCTTACATGTCAGTTGTGCGCCTTTGTCCAGTTTCATTCACTCATATTACCTGGATGTTATTGACGTGGTGGTCAAGCTAGCGCTTTTCAATGGGTACTCGGCGCCAATTAGCCTTTCTGGAAGACAAAATTCCCTGTCGTGTTGTTTTCGGCAGTACGGATCGGGGACGGTATGGCGTAGTTGGTAGAGCGGCTGTGCTCGAAACCTGAGAGTTGCAGGTTTGCCCCCCGCCTCTTGACATCCAAATCGCTGCCGTTGTGTCCTTGGGCAGGACACTTCACCCTTGCCCCCGGTGCCGCTCACACCGGTGAATGAATGATGAATGAGTGATAGGTGGTTTAAAACATTGCTGTTTGTTTTTAAATCTTTACATGGACTGGCACCTCAATATATCTCGGACCTTATCCAAATTTACATTCCTGCGCGCGCTCTGAGGTCCGAGAACCAGTTCCAGCTCGTGGTGCCCAAGACCAGACTCAAGACCAGGGGAGACAGGGCCTTCTCTGTGGTCGGCCCTAAGCTCTGGAACACTCTGCCCCTCCATGTTCAAACTGCTTCCACAGTGGAGTGTTTTAAGTCTCGTCTTAAGACCCACTTTTATTCTTTGGCTTTTAACACTACGTGAGTTGTGTGGTCCTCTGTCCTCTGTTGTCCTCTGTTTTGTATACACTTTGATTTCTATTTCACTGTTTTAATTGATTTTACCCTTTAAAATAGTTTTTAATCATATTTGTTTTTATATTGTTTTTATTGGTTTTATATTTATTTATTTTTTGTTTTTATTCAGTCATTGGTGGAGCATAATATATTTATATATACTTTTTATTTTATTTTATTTTATTTATTTATTTATTTATTTTTTACAATTGTTTTTAACATGGCTGTGCAGCACTTTGGAAACGTTATTGTTGTTTAAATGTGCTGTATAAATAAAGTGGATTGGATTGGATTGGATTGGATTGTCGGAGGGGTCAGAGACGCAAACTGTCAGCCTCGCTTCCATCAGTCTACCCCAGGGTAGTAGCTTACCACCACTAGGTGTGAATGAATGATGGGTTCCCACTTGTCTGTGAGTGCTTTGAGGATCTGATAATAGAAAAGCGCGATATAAAATCTAATCCTTTATTATTATTACAAATGTTGCAGCTCTCCAAAATTACACGTTTTAGCTTTCACTTTTAAATAAGTCACAAACGTTTAAAAACTCTTAGCTGCTTGTGTGAGCGAAACACTTCTTTCAAAAGTCTCATTCTTATTCGGCGAAAAATGTTCATCAACTTTGCAAATGATGGCATTTGCGGTATAGGCTCTAGGAGCCCCTGCTAGCCTGAATTGGACAAGCGGTACAAAATGGATGGATGGATGGGTGTCAAATGCATTCTAAACTCCCCAGTGAAGCAGTCACCCACACACCTGATCTTTTAGTGCCATCCAGTGGCTCTATTGTGTACAACCACCTCCACAAAACGTCTTGTTTTAATTGTCACCTGTGGATATTAATCCTAATAAATCATTCTTATTGACATGTAGGATTCAGAGCAGTGGGTTGAAGGAGGAATCTCTCCGAGAAAGGTAGTCTTGAGAACTTTACGGTATATTTACGATGCAGAAAGTCTTGGAACTCTATGTGAATAAGAACACATCAGACATATTAAACTGCACCTTTTATTCAGGAGAGTACTGATACAGCCGTGGTGAAAAGTTGACATAAACTTGTGAAGAACATAATGTCAAGGCTGTCTTGAGTTTCCAATAATTTCTACAACTTATTTTTTTGTGATGGAGTGATTGGAGCACATACTTCCATCCATCCATTTTTTTTACCGCTTTTTGGTCACAAAAACATTTGTAAGTAAGATTGTGTCTTTTATGAATTTATTATGGGTCTACTGAAAACTGGGTCAAAAGTATACATACAGCAATGTTAATATTTGGTCACATGTCCCTTAGCAAGAGTCACTGCAATGAGGCGTTTTTGGTAGCCATACACAAGCTTCTGGTTGAATTTTTGACCACTCTTCTTGACACACAATTGGTGCAGTTCAGCTAAATTTGTTGGTTTTCTGACATGGACTTGTTTCTTAAGCATTGTCTATATGTTTAAATCGGGACTTTTGACGAGTTTTTGGGGTTATTCTCCTGTTGGAACAACACATGGATAAAGATAAGACCTTTTGGAGGAAAGTTCTGCAGTCAGCCGAAACAAAAATGTTGCTGCTTGGCCACAATACCTAACAATATGTTTGGAGGAGAAAAGGTGAGGCCTTTAAATCCCAGTAACACCAGTCCTACCTTCGAGCATGGTGGTGGTAGTATTATGTTCTGGGCCTGTTTTATTGCCAATGGAACTGGTGCTTTACAGAGAGTAAATAGGACAATGGAAAAAGAGGATTTCCTCCAAATTCTTCAGGACAATCGGGTGGAAGGCGGGGTACACCCTGGACAAGTCACCATCTGATGACAGGGCCAACACAGATAGACAGACAACATTCGCACTCACATTCACACACTAGGGCCAATCTAGTGTTGCCAATCAACCTATCCCCAGGTGCATGTCTTTGGAAGTGGGAAGAAGCCGGAGTACCTGGAGGGAACCCACGCAGGCACGGGGAGAACATGCAAACTCCACACAGAAATATCCCGAGCCCAGGATCGAACCCAGGAAGTTTGTATTGTGAGGTACATGCACTAATCCCTGCACCACTGTGCTGCCTATATATATATATATATATATATATATATATATATATATATATATATATATATATATATTTAAGTATGTATATATATGTGTATGTGTGTATATATATATGTATATGTTTGTATATATATATGTGTGTGTGTATATATATGTATGTATATGTATGTGTGTATATATATATATAAATAAAATGTGTGTATATTTTTATATGTGTATGTATATAGATCGATAGATAGGTCTTTATTGTCATTGTACAAGTACAACGAAACTTTGTTTTCAGCACAAACCCGTTGAAGATTGGACAAACAGTGTACCGGGTTACAGAACAGGAACGCTGATATACATACATATATATATATATATATATATATATATATATATATATATATATATATATATATATATATATATATATATATATATATATATACAGGGCTGTCTCAGAAAATGAATCTATTGTGATAAAGTCCTTTATTTTCTGTAATGCAACTAAAAACATGAAAATATCATACATTCTGGGTTCCTTACACATTAACTGTAATATTGCAAGCCTTTTATTATTTTAATATTGCTGATTATGGCATACAGCTTAAGAAAACTCAAAAGACCTATCTCAAAAAATTTGAATATTTCCTCAAAGTTGAAAAAAAAAGATGTGTGTGCGTGTGAGTCTACGATGAAAAAAACCCCAATAACTTTCAACATTTTTTTGACAAGAGATCCTTCCGGGTCCCTGGGACCAAACTTAAGAGCCCTAAAGTTTAAGGAAAAAAATCGATATATTGGTTTTAAAAAATGTCAGAATGGCCCCCACATGCTTTTATATTTCAGTGTGCGGCTTTTGGTGGAAAAAGTCAACCTTTTTAACCTTTATTATTACCGGCAATGTGCCTTTAAATGTAAAGGCACTATCTCGGGCTGTTGGAAAATTAGCTGCGGGCCACATTTTGAACACTTCTGGTCTTACTACCAAATTTTCTGGACTATAGAGTGCACCAGAGTACCACTATTTTAGAAGGCAAAAAAATGTTTTCCATAGATTAGCTGCACCGCACTAAACAGCAGATATGTTGAGAAATTACTTACAAAAATATTTTTTAAATATTTATGTACGTACCTTAATTGCTTCTGAACAGTATCTTTTACACGGCAGTAAAACGGCGGGTCAAACAAAACAGAAGTCACCGTCATGGACCCACTACCTGCGGAAGCTAGCTCTCCAATCAGCTAAACAGAATAACTCCATGGTGACGTTTTGGTGAATTTACGAAAATGAAACAATACACAAAGGATGCCATTGTAAGTTAATAGTACAAAAGACACATGTCATGGAGTTAGCATATTAGCTAATATTGGGACGTTTTAGTTGGTTTAAACAGTTTTAGTTGTTTAATAAAACTTATAAACGTTGCTTTGAGTGATGAATGAAAAATCCTTGAGAATAAACGCTTTGGACGGATGGAAGACAAACACTGCACTCCAATGAAACAAAACAAAAAAAAGAAAAGCATTTTGTAAATGGAAGGACACCTGCAGTGAGCGAAATTGTCCGTTAGATGGCGCAATATCACAAACGAAAAAAACTTTTGAGGTGTATATGCTTCTTTTTTTTGACTATACCAGAGAAAAATCTATAAATTAGCCACACTGTTTTGTAAGCAGCAGGGTTCAAAGTGTAAGAAAAGTAGCGGCTTATAGTTCGGAATCTACGGTATTCGCTTTATCAAACTATAAGACACAGATATAAACGTTGTGGAAAAATTTTTTTTACACAGAAATATTTTGTAAATGTTTATTTACTTGCCTTAATTGTTTCCAAACTGTCTGTAACATGTAACATGGCAGTAAAACGGCTGATCAAACAAAACACAAGTCATCATCATGGACCCACTAGCTGGGGAAGCTAGCTTTGCAATCACCTAAACAGACTCAATAACTGAGTTTGGTGAGTTTACGAAACTGAAAAAATACGAGAACAACGTTATCTTAAGATAATAACACAGACACTCGTTCGCGTGTTAGCATATTATCCAATCCACTTTATTTGTATAGCACATTTAAAGCCCTACTTAAACCCACTACTACCCACCACGCAGTCTGATAGTTTATATATCAATGATAAAATATTAACATTGCAACACCTGCCAATACGGCCGGTTTAATTTACTAAATTGCCATTTTAAATTTCCCGCGGAGTTTCCTGTTGAAAACGTTGCGGAATGATGACGCGTGTTTGTGACGTTATTGGTTCGAGGGGACACCGAAACACAGCCGGTGTTTCTTTGTTGTGAAGCTTTAACACAGAGCGGTCAAGCGAACATGTTTCTTTACGTCAACCAGCAAGTTTTTGGATGGGAAAGTTGTGATATTAAGTCGGCTCTTACTGGAGACTTAAGTGGAATAGGCGACCTCATCCTGCAGCTCAAAAAGGCAGCTGTGATCATGGATTCTCTGAGAGACACAGGCGTCCACCACAGCCAGCCGACTTTCAGGTATGACTATAATCTCACTAAATAACAATTAACACAATAAGTGGATAAGGGATTTTCCAGAATTATCCTAGTAAATCTGTCTAATTACATCTGAAACTCTCCCACTGCCGCCTGGAGCCGTCCCCTTTTCTTTTTTTTCTTTTTTTATTAGTGCTTCACTCTAAATTTCCTCATCCACAAATCTTTCATCCTCGCTCAAATTGATGGGGAAATCGTCGCTTTCTCAGGAGCTGGCTCTCGGACCTCAGAACGCGCACAGGAGTGTAAATTTGGATGAGGTCTGATGACGCGTGTTTGTGACGTTATTGGTTGGAGGGGACATTTTAGCCCAGCACCACTTACGGCTAAAAGTCGTCTCTTTGCATCGCGCAATTACACAGTATTTTGGACATCTGTGTTGCTGAATCTTTTGCAATTTGTTCAATTAATAATGGAGCCGTCAAATAATAATGCTGTTGGTGGAAAGCGGTGGATTGCAGCTGCCTTTAGCACCGAAACCCAGCCGGTGTTTCTTTGTTGTGAAGCTTTAACACAGAGCGGTGAAGCGAACATGTTTCTCTACGTCAACCAGCAAGTTTTTGGATGGGGAAATTGTGATATTAAGTCGGCTCTTACTGGAGACTTGAGTGGAATATGCGACTTCATCCTGCAGCTCAAAAAGGCAGCTGTGATCATGGCTTCTCTGAGAGACACTGGCGTCCATCACAGCTATCCGACTTTCAGGTATGACTATAATGTCACTAAAATACTATTAACACAATAAGCAGATAAGGGATTTTCCAGAATTATCCTAGTAAATGTGTCTAATTACATCTGAAACTCTCCCACTGCCGCCTGGAGCCGTCCCCTTTTCTTTTTTTCTTTTTTATTAGTGCTTCACTCTAACTTTCCTCATCCACGAATATTTCATCCTCGCTCAAATTAATGGGGAAATCGTCGCTTTCTCTGGAGCTGGCTCTCAGACCTCAGAACACGCATAGGAGAGTAAATTTGAATGAGGTCTGAGATATAAGGAGGTGCCAGTCCATGTAAAGATTTAAAAACAAACAGCAATGTTTTAAAAACAATTCTAAAATGAACAGGGAGCCAGTGCAAACTCTGAAGAATTGGGGTTACATACTGGCGTTTCCTGGCCCCTGTTAAAAGTCGTGCTGCCGCGTTCTGGACTAACTGCAACCGGGAGAGAGCTATTTGGCTTATGCCAGCATAAAGTGCATTGCAGTAGTCCAGACGACTCGATATAAAAGCATGCACGACTTGTTCAAAAAGGTTAAAAGATAAAAACGGTTTTACCTTTGCTAAAAAGGCTGAGATGCTAAAAACACGATTTTAAAACACCATTGACTTGTTCGTCAAGTTTAAAATCACTGTCTATAGTGACCCCAAGGCTTCACTTGTCATCTCCAGTTAAGTGGCTGGATTCGGGTTAAGAACAGAATTAATAGATTTAAAAAGAACACGTGGCTTGCTGACAGTATTTTAAATTAAGTCTGACAGATATTAGATAATGCTAACGACGCCAGCTTGATTACATTACAATAGCACATACAAATATGCATGAAAACACTCCTACAGACATCACACATTGGACGCTTTAGTAAGTAAGAATTGGTTTAGTTACATTGTAAAACTTACAGGAGGGACTGATGAAGAATCCTTTCGAGTGGGAAGACGCTATGGACGGCTAGTAGACAGAACGGCACGTCTACTTCCGGTCGAAAGCTCAGTCTCAACAGAAGGGCACTGTATCACCTGCAGTGAGCTAACTCGTCCAAAAGATGGCGCTGTCACGCCAAATTTCTTCCCCCCTACAAAAACCTTCCCCCCCGGAAGACATTTGGCGTGACAGACCCTCTAATGCCTGAAGGACCCCAATGAGGGTGGAAGGACCTTAAAGCAGCCCACACAGCTGCCTGTTTTAAAAGCATTATAATTGGCTGATTGTCATCGCTGAAAAATAACGCTAAGGAAAAAATGTTAGCATTCAAGCATGCTAACCTTTCAAGCTATTTTTGCTTCGCCAATTTTGCAGCTTAAACCCTTTAAGGGTCATATAACTTGCTTAAAGCAACCCACACAGCTGCCTGTTTTAAAAGCATTATAATTGGCTGATTGTCATTGGTGAAAAATAACGGTAAGGAAAAAATATTAGCATTCCAGCATGCTAACCTTTCAAGCTATTTTTGCTTCGCCAATTTTGCAGCTTAAACCCTTTAACAGTCATATAACTTGCTTAAAGCAACCCACACAGCTGCCTGTTTTAAAAGCATTATAATTGGCTGATTGTCATTGGTGAAAAATAACGGTAAGGAAAAAATATTAGCATACCAGCATGCTAACCTTTCAAGCTTTTTTTGCTTCGCTAATTTTGTATCTGTAACCCTTAAGAGTCATAACTTGGTATTGTCACACCCTCATTGGGGTCCTTCAGGCATTAAAGGGCCTGTCACGCCAAATGTCTTCCGGGGGGAAGGTTTTTGTAGGGGGGAAGAAATTTGGTGTGACAACGCCATAGCACAAACAATAAAACACCTTTAAATGGATTTGCTTTTTTTTTTTAACTATATACATTATGGCTGTCATTGAGCGCACCGTTTTATAAGCCGCAGGGTCCAAAGCGTTAGGAAAAAAGTAGTTCATATTACCCTTGGTATCCACACCGGTAATTTATGTATCGCAAGCAACAAAACTGGATCATATACATTTACCTGACACTGACCATGTCCACTTAGGGGTTCGCTCTCGCAGATCCTCCACTTTCTAGAGCTTTCCAGTGAGAGGCGGCAACTTGACCCCACAAGAGTGGCGTCCATGTCCACCAGACCGTGGAGTAGCGTGGGCAATGACGTCATCCATCCAAGGGTTTTTACCTTCCCAGGAAGAAGCCCTTTAAGGAGCCATCCAGACTTCTTGACGTTGATTCTAACTGGTTTGATATTCAACGGTATTTTTTTTCTTTTTCTTTCCAAAGTCTACTTTAAACTAAAGCATCTCGCTGATGATCGGAGGAGGCATTCGTCTGGTCAGATATCCTCACGATTCATCACCATGCCAAAAGATCTGAAACTATTCACTTTTCCGGGAAATGTCTTGAAAAAAAATGTCACCTTGCTCATGAAATGCTAACCAGATGTATAGCTTGCCCCTGTAGTTCCTTTGTAAGCTCTGTGTGTGTGTGTGTGTGTGTGTGTGTGTGTGTGTGTGTGTGTGTGTGTGTCTGTGTGCGTGCGTGTGTTGTATTTCTACCTTTTCTCAAGACATCAACCAGGAAAAGTACCGTCAAAAAGGACCGGTTATCTTGTATTTCGTTGTGAATGTGTGTGTGAATGTGTGTGTGTGTGTTGTATTTCTACCTTTCTTGAGACATCAACCAGGAAAAGTACCGTCCATATGAGGACCGGTGGACAAGTTAGGACCGAAATCATGGCCCCAAAAACCATTGAATCTAATATAGAGTCTGTGAACATTGCTCCAAAGTCAGGATTTTTTTGGGTTGATTTAATGTGCATACAAGAGTAAACATTGAGAGCTGCAAAGACAGCGTTATATATATATATATGATTAAACAAGACGGCAGCTAAAGAAGGACTTCTCTATTCATCACGGTACTGTAGACTATAGTGGCCATTAACAGTTAGCTTTTACAGTTGGATTGCCCAAAGTGCGGCACAGGGGCCATCTGTGGTCCGTGATTCCTTTTTAATCGGCCTTAAGCACATTACAAAAAAATGTTGTTCTCATTTTCACCCCGGGTGGTGAAAATAAAAGGAGGGATTTTTCCAATTGACAGTGTGTCTGTTTTAAAAGTGCTCCCCCTCTGGGCAACATATGAAATAACAAGTGTGTATAAGAATTTGGCCAAAATGTATTAAAAATATATAATATGTATATAGAGACATACTGTAATAACATGAAGTAAGTAATGAATATTAAACACTAATTACAAAACAAAACATTCCAAAAAATTAATTAACTAAAAGCAGTCTCTCACAATGTGTCGACTTTTTTCTTATACAATTGGGAAAAATTTCTCATATTTATTTTTTTTCTGTAATGCATAATTTTCTCGTAAAATAATTACTTTTTAATGTCAAAGTACTACTTTTTAATGCAAAATGCTGACATTTGTCAAAAGCTTCTGACTTTTATCACAATATTGTCAATTTGTTCGTTCTTGTAAAACATTTTTTTTTAGTAAAATTATGAATTTTGTCATTATTTTGCCAAGTAAAATTCAGATTATTATTATAATATTGTCAACATGTTAGTTTTCCTATAAAATTGTGACATTTGTCGCGTAAAATATACAACTCTTTTCATGAAATTGCCAACATTTTAAGCTTTTCTTGTAACATTGCGACTGTTGAGTAAAATTTTATCATAACATTGCTCAAATGTATTTCTTGTAAAATTTTGACTTGCGTTGTGTAAAATTAGGACTTTTATTATGATACTGCCAAAAGTATTTTTCTTGTGAAATTCCAACTCATTTTTCAAATTCTTTTTTTTATATTTGCATAGTATGTATATATATTATGTTGTAAATACACATATTTATATATCTAGAAAGGGTGGTCCTAAATCTGAATCAGAAATACTTTATTAATCCCCAGGGGGAAATTAAGAAATAGGTAGGGTTTTTTTGGAGGTCTCAAGAAGGTAAAAAATACAAAAATGTGTGTGTGTGTTCTTGTATTTCTATCCTTCTTGAGACATCAACAAGGAAAATTACTTTCCATATGAAGACTGGTAAACAAGTTAGGACTGAAGTCAAGGTCCCAATATGGAAAACCATTTCATCTAATAGAGATTGTCTCATTTGCACCCCCTGGTGGTGAAATCTATCAATATTAGGGTGGTGCCAAAAAGGAGAAATTTTTCAAATGGACAGTGTCTGTTTTAAAAGTGCTCCCCCTCTGGTCAACATATGAAATAACAATTGTGTGTAAGAAATTGAAATGCGCCCCCTTTGACCAAAATGTATTTAAAAAAAAATATATGTATAAAGACGTTGTAATAACTTGAAGTAAATAATGAAGATTAAAAAAAAATTACAAACAAAAAAATAAAAACAAAAACAATAACTAAAAAAGGTATTTTTCTCACAATGTGTCAACTTTTTTCTTATAAAATTGGGAACAATTTCTCACATTCTTTTTGTTTCTGTAATATTGCACTATTTTCTCGTAAAATGATTACTTTTTATGATAAAATGTATACTTTTAAATGCAAAATGATGACATTTGTCAAAAGATTCTGACTTTTACCGCAATTTTGCCAACTTTTTTGTTTTTGTAAAAAATGTGTTGTAATGTTGCCAAGTAAAATTCTGATTAATATAATCTTGCCAGAATTGTAAAGTTTTCCTATAAAATTGTGACCTGCCGAGTAAAATTACGACTCTTTTCATAAAATTGCCAACATTTTAAGCTTCTCTTGTAAAATTACTACTGTTATTGAATAACATTCCAACTTTTATCATAATATTGCACAAATCTTCAGTTTTTCTTGTAAATTTTTGACTCGCGTTGCGTAACATTACGACTTTTATCATAATACTGCCAAAATTCTAAGTTTTTCTTGTGAAATTGTAACCTTTTTCTTGGGAAATTCCAACTCATTTTTCACAAGGAGCTTTTTTTATATTTGCATGGTATGTAGATGTTATCAATGTTGTAAATACAAATCTGTATATATCTAGAAAGGGTGGTCCTAAAGAGGTAGGCATTTTTACGGAGGTCTCGAAAAGGTAAGAAATAAAAAAAATGAGTCAAATGTTATTGGCCAGCTTGTTTTTTTTTTTTGTTAATCCGAACTAGGTTTGGTCAAAAGTATCGGCACTTAAATACCAAATCCATATCAACATGCAAAAAATGCATTGATACCACCCAACTTTTTTCAGTATAGTCAATACCGAATGCTAGGGGACTACACAAAAAAATGTGTTAATTTATACCGATTATAAATCAATTAAGAATTTTCATAAATCTTTTTTTTTTTTTTAATATTACAGGAGATGGGATGGCCTGAAACATATTTTTTTAAATAGATTTTTGTTCTTATATCTATTCAAGAAAACATGTTTCTGCATTATAAGCCGCAACTTTTTTCCTAGATTTTGAACCCAGAGGTTTACAAGACCCCCATCCATTTTCTACAGCTTGTCCCATTTGGGGTCACGGGGGATGCTGGAGCCTATCTCAGCTGCATTCAGGCGGAAGGTGGTGTACACCCTGGAAAAGTCGCCGCCTCATCGCAGGGCCAACACAGATAAACAGACAACATTCACACTCACATTCACACACCAGGGACCATTTAGTGTTGCCAATCAACCTATCCCCAGGTGTATGTCTTTAGAGGTGGGAGGAAGCCGGAGTACCCGGAGGGAACCCACGCATTCACGGGGAGAACATGCAAACTACACACAGAAAGATCCCGAGCCCGGGATTGAACTCAGGACTACTCAGGACCTTCATATCGAGAGTTACATTCACTAACCCCTGTTCTACTGTGCTGTCCAAATCCATATAAACACATAAAAAAATGCATTGATACCACCCAACGTTTTTCGGTATCGTCAATACTGAATGCTAGGGGAGCACAAAAAAATGTGTTTCTTATTTATACCGATTGGCGGTAGAAAATGGATGGATGGATCGATAAATTGATGAAGAATTTTCATAAATTGATTTTGAAAAATATATTGCAGGAGAAGTCAGGACTACTCAGGACTTTTGAATTGTGAGGCACATGCACTAACTAACCCCTGTTCCACTGGTTTATAAGAATTTGCGGCTAATTAATATTTTTGTTGTCTTTTTTCCTCACTAATGCCCATAATGTTTTGTGTTAAATAGCGACACAAGCAGTAGGACATTGATAGAAGGATGGATAGTTTGCATCAAACCCATGCAGACGACTGAAATGCTGTGTTATTGCTTGTGCTATGTCGCCATCTTCTGGACGAGTTTGCTCACTGCAGGTATCGGAGGTTGAAAATGTACTTCGTTTTGATGTAGTAAACCGGAAATACGCATCCACGGCGTCTCCCCGTGACTGCGTGGGTTCCCTCCGGCTTCCTCCCACCTGCAAAGACATGCACCTGGGGATAGGTTGATTGGCAACACTAAATTGGCCCCAGTATGTGAATGTGAGTGGGAATGTTGTCTGTCTATCTGTGTTTGCGACTTGTCCAGGGTGTACGCCGCCTTCCGCCCGAATGCAGGGGATAGGCTCCAGCGGTCGTAAAAATGGATGGATTCTTCATTCATCCCTCCAAGCAACGTTTGTAAGTATCACTGTTTAACTAAAACATGTTTTACGTACTAAACTGTCCCATGTGTGATGTCTGTCGGAGTGTTTTTATGCAAATTTGTACGTGCTATCGTAAACTAATCAAGCTAGCGTCGTTAGCATTAGCTAATATGCTAACGCGTTTACGAGTGTTAGTGTTATTAACCTACTGTGGCATTCTTTTTGTATTGTTTCAGTTTCACAAATTCCTCAGTACATCCACCAAAACGTCACCGTGGAGGTTTTGAGTCTGTTTAGCTGATTGGAACGAGTGGGCAGTGGTTCTCAACCTTTTTATCAGTGATGTACCCCCTGTGAACATTTTCTTAATTCAAATACCCCCTAATCAGAGCACAGCATTTTTGGTTGGAAAAAAGAGATAAAGATATAAAATACAGCACTAAGTCATCAGTTTATGATTTATTAAATTGTATAACAGTGCAAAAATATTGCTCATTAGTATTGGTCTTTTTTTAACTATTTAGAAAAAAAGATCATTAGTATTGGTCTTTTTTTAACTATTTAGAAAAAAAGATATAAAAATAACAAAAAACTTGTTGAAAAATAAACAAGTGATTTAATTATAAGTAAAGATTTTTACACACAGAAGTAACCGCTTTGGACTGGACTCTTGCGACTGTGTTGGATCCATTATGGATTGAACTTTCACAGTATCATGTTAGACCCGCTCGACATCCATTGCTTTCCTCCTCTCCAAGGTTCTCATAGTCATCATTGTCACCGACGTCCCACTGGGTGTGAGTTTTCCTTGCCCTTATGTGGGCCTACCGAGGATGTCGTAGTGGTTTGTGCAGCCCTTTGAGACACTAGTGATTTAGGGCTATATAAGTAAACATTGATTGATTGATTGATCGAATCATCAACTTAAAGTTCCCTCTTTGGGGATTTCTAAGAGAGATCCATCTGGATTCATGAACTTAATTCTAAACATTTCTTCACAAAAAAGACACCTTTAACATCAATATTTATGGAACATGTCCACAAAAAATCTAGCTGTCAACACTGAATATTGCATTGTTGCATTTCTTTTCTCAGTTTATGAATTTGCATTCATATTTTGTTGAAGTATTATTCAATAAATATATTTATAAAGGATTTTTGAATTGTTGCTATTTTGAGAATATTTAAAAAAAATCTCACGTACCCCCTGGCATACCTTCAAGTACCCCCAAGGGTACGTGTACCCCCATTTGAAAACCACTGCATTAGGGCGTTAGTGTGTCTGCCTCACAGTACAAAGATCCTGAGTTGTCCTGGGTTCAATCCCGGGCTCGGAATATTTCTGTGTGGAGTATGCATGTTCTCCCCGTGACTGCGTCGGTTCCCTCCAGGTACTCCGGCTTCCTCCCACTTCCAAAGACATGCACCCGGGGATAGGCCCCTCCCACCTCCAAAGACATACACCTGGGGATAGGTTGATTGGCAACACTAAATTGGCCCTAGTGTGTGAATGTGAGTGTGAATGTGGTCAGTCTATCTGTGTTGGCCCTGCGCTGAGGTGGTGACTTGTCCAGGGTGTACTCTGCCCTCTGCCCGTTTGTAGCTCAGATAGGGGCCAGCGCCCCCGCAGCCCCAAAGGGAATAAGCGGTAGAAAATGGATGGATGGGTCCATGAGGATGACTTCTGTTTTGTTTGATCAGCTGTTTGGAAACAAGTAAGGTATGTCAAACAGACGGCGTGGCGCAGTGGGAGAGTTTCCGTGCGCAACCCGAGGGTCACTGGTTCAAATCCCACCTAGAACCAACCTCGTCACGTCCGTTGTGTCCTGAGCAAGACACTTCACCCTTGCTCCTGATGGTTGCTGGTTGGCGCCTTGCATGGCAGCTCCCTCCATCAGTGTGTGAATGTGTGTGTGGATGGGTAAATGTGGAAGTAGTGTCAAAGCGCTTTGAGTACCTTGAAGGTAGAAAAGCGCTATACAAGTACAAAAGGAGTAGGAAGAAGAAGAGCTTATTAAATCCTACCCCTTTTCTTTTACATAAGAGCTGCTAAAACTTGTGTTCACTTCCTGTTCTCAGTGTATTCACAATATACTCCATAAGTATCACAATAAAAATAAATAATTGGTGAAGTAAGTTATATTCCATACGATGAGATAAGTAAGGTTAATTTAATTTAATTTAATTAGTTCTAGACCTCCCCCCCAGATCACACCTCATTCCTACCCACTTCTCCAAAGTGGGCTTGCTCAGGGTGCAGAACAGAGTAAAACAACTTGCACTGAGCCTAGTCTATAAAATTCGCAACACCTTCCTGATATCGAAGTACTTGTCAAACTACTTCCTTAACGTAAATGACCGACATAACCACAACACCAAAGGCAGTACCACAAATCACGTTAAACCCAAATTCCGATCTAACATTCACATCAATATCAATATAGAATGCACTCCCAACAGGTGTAAAATAAAGTGCATTTCTACCCTCCTTCAAAACCGCTCTGAAAGAACACCTCAAGGCAACTACAACCCTAGACTAACACCCTCCCCCCACCACATCCCACCTCCCTGATTGTAATTAATCAAATACTCCGGCTTCCTCCCACTTCCAAAGACATGCACCTGGGGATAGGTTGATTGGCAACACTAAATTGGCCCTAGTGTGTGAATGTGAGTGTGAATGTTGTCTGTCTATCTGTGTTGGCCCTGCGATGAGGTGGCGACTTGTCCAGGGTGTACCCCGCCTTCCGCCCGATTGTAGCTGAGATAGGCGCCAGCGCCCCCCGCGACCCCGAAAGGGAATAAGCGGTAGAAAATGGATGGATGGATATACTTGTTCTTATGCTTTCTGAGCTCACTATGCTCACTGCTCGCTGTACATATCCTACAAAGTCAGGTCTACACTGTTTCAATTTCCATTTCTCAGATGATATTGTTGTTGATGACTGAAGTGCTGATAGCCACCACACCCCACCCCCCAGATTGTAAATAATGTAAATAATTCGATGTATATATTCTGAAGATGATTAACGTGTGTGATAACTGTATTATGCTGATAGTATATATTTATACCATGAATTGACTAACGTGGAACCCGACTTAAACAAGTTGAAAAACTTATTCGGGTGTTACCATTTATTGGTCAATTATACGGAATATGTACTGTACTGTGCAATCTGCTAATAAAAGTCTTGATCAGTCAAAGTCCTCTCAGCTAGTGGGTCGACGACAATGACTTCTGTTTTGTTTGATCATCCGTTTTACTGCCGTGTTACAGACATTGTTTGGAAAGCCCGGTGCGCTCTATAGTCCGGAAAATACAGTGTGTTTGTGTGTGTGTGTGTATATGTAACTTTTCTGGGTCGGCACAATGACGAGACTTTTTCCACTACCCTCAGCTTTATTTCTTTTCCTTCCAACCTATGGGCGACGATCGGACAATGTCGGCATCTCCTCTTTCTTTTGTTTACGCCCTCAGCCGTGTAAAACTTTTCTGTTCTCATATACATCTTTAACACTTTACAATGAAAATGACAGATACAAACGGTCTGTAAAATATTAAATGAACGTTCAATGAATGGATTCAAAGCGCCATTCCGTGGCAGAACAAAACATGCAGCATTTGCTATAGTTAAAACCGCGGAAAATAAAATAAATCCTCAAACCTGTGGGCGACAATCAAACAATGTCTGTATCCCGTCTTTCTTTGGCTTCCGCCTAAATACACAGAATAACACTCGTTACCTACGCATGTAAGCACACATGCACACCGAACCAGTCTCATGGAACAAAGAGCAGCCGGTTGGCGACAATATTAGCATTGTAAAATATTGCCTGGAAGCCGAATTTAAAACTAGGAAACAACACAGGTTTTTGATTTGATTTATTGACTGATAGATTGGAACTTGTATTAGTAGATTGGACTGTACAGTACATATTCCGTACAATTGACCACTAAATAATTACACCCGAATACGTTTTTCGATGAGGTGGCGACTTGTCCAGGGTGTACGCCACCTCCCGCCCGATTGTAGCTGAGATAGTTACCAGCGCCCCTGCGACCCCAAAGGGAATAAGCTATAGAAAATGGATGGATAAGTCGGCGTCCACGTTAATCAATTCATGGTAAACATATTCACGTTCTTGGTACACACATTCATTAATTATGATAAATGGGTTGTACTTGTATAGCGCTTTTCTACCTTCAAGGTACTCAAAGCGCTTTGTCACTACTTCCACATTTACCCTTTCACGCATTAATGGTGCCTTCACAGATGTGTAAGTTACCCATGCCTTGGGCAATGATACACCCCCATACCATCACAGATGCTGGCTTTGAATTTTGCGCCTATAACAATCCGAATGGTTATTTTCCTCTTTGTTCTGGAGGACACCACGTCCTCTGTTTCTAAATATAATTTGAAATGTGGACTGGTTAGACCACAGAACACCTTTTCACTTTGCATCAGTCCATCTGAGTTGAGCTCGGGCCCAGCCAAGCCGGCGGCGTTTCAGGGTGTTGTTGATAAATGGGTTTGGCTTTGCATAGTAGAGCTTTAACTTGCATTTACAGATGTAGCGACCAACTGTAGTTACTGACAGTGGTTTTATGAAGTGTTCCTGAGCCCATGTGGTGATATCCTTTACACACTGATGTCGGTTTTTGATGCTGTACCGCCTGAGGGATCAAAAGTCCGTAATATCATCGCTTACGTGCAGTGATTTCTCCAGATTCTCTGAACTTTTTGAAGATTTTACGGACTGTAGATCAGTGGTCCCCAACCTTTTTGTATCCGCGGACCGGTCAACGCTTAATAATTTGTCCCGTGGCCTGGTGGTGGGGGGTGCGGGGGGAACTCCTTTTTTTTTTTTTTTTTTTCTTTGTCATGAAAAAGGGAGGTTTTTGTCATGAAAAAGGGAGGTTTTTGTGGTTGGTGCTCTAATTGTAAGTGTATATTGTGTTTTTATGTTGATTTAATAAAAAAAAATATATATATATTATTTATTTATTTTATTTATTTTTTTAAATAAAAATGAACAAAAATTCTTCTGCGGCCTGGTACCAATCGGACCACGGCCCGGTGGTTGGGGACCACTGCCGTAGATGGTAAAATCCCAAAATTCCTTGCAATAGCTCGTTGAGAGATGTTGTTCTAAAACTGTTTGACAATTTGCTTACAAATTGGTGACCCTCACCCCATCCTTGTTTGTTAATTACTTAGCATTTCATGGAAGCTGCTTTTATACCAATCATGGCACCCAACTGTTCCCAATTAGCTTGCACATCTGTGGGATGTTCCATATAAGTGTTTGATGAGCATTCCTCAACTTTATCAGTATTTATTGCCACCTTTCCTAACTTCTTTGTCACGTGTTGCTGGCATCAAATTCTAAAGTTAATGATTATTTGCACAAAAAAAAAGCTTTTCAGTTTGAACATGAAATATGTTGTCTTTGTAGCATATTCAACTGAATATGGGTTGAAAATGATTTGCAAATCATTGTATTCCGTTTATATTTACATCTAAAAATTTCCCAACTCACATTGAAACGGTGTTTATATATATATATATATATATATATATATATATATATATATATATATATATATATATATATATATATATAAATATATATACATTTAGTTTATTTATTAAATTATTTATTTTTCATTTTTAAAAACACATTTTAAAAATAAGTTTTTAGGCCATCTCAATCTAACCAGAATGAGTTGTTGTAACCTGTTTGGAATAAGTTTCACTATAATTATTATACCACATAATATATTGCAAAAGTTTTTTAACTGGCAAGCAGCATCAGTTTATAGAGTCGACGCCGAAAAACACCTGAGAATTTTTTTTGTTTCTAGTTCGCCCTCGCTCATGAAGAAATTATAATGTGTAGCGTTAGTGTAGGTGGGGCGTAACTCCGCTTCACATCACACCTTGTAGGCGTTTGTTTTGCCAGAGAATAAGACGTAGCGGAAATTATCCACGTTGTTGCTACATGTTAAAAGTGAAAGAAAGGTGTATCTTGTGTCATGCATTTATTTAATAATCAAATAGAAGCGATCAGCAAAGTATTTGAGTAAGAGCGTAGGTCCGCCACCACAAGCCCAGGGGGTGTGCATTACCACAGTGTGCAGGAAAGCGTGCAAGCCGACCTTCATCCCTTCCATAAGTGCTAATAAAACACAGCTTAGAGACACTTTTCTGTCGCTTGGCAGCACTTTGAACACCACTGCTTTACTTCTTACACCAGGGAGGCAAAGCGTGGCCTGGGGGACGTTTGTGCTGAACATACCTCATTTTTATGGCACTTTGGAGAAACAAAATAAACAATTTAGAAACAACTGGATCAAAAAGGCATAACTTAATGAGAAAATGCTGAAATGCTCACACTAATAACAAACAAAACAAAGATTACTCTTTATGGTTGAGCTTTTTTATTAGCATATTTCATGACAAAGGACACAAGGAAGTCACACATATTGAAATAATATTAACAATATTGGGTTTTTTTTACACTAAAGACTCCACACCACTGCTGTTCTTTTTAGAATGCAGAATATAAAAACTATTTTTATTTGTGATCATATTTATAAGCACAGAGGTTATAAAACATTGCTGTTCCTTTTTCAACCTCTTGGCAGCTGATACTGATATTTAAATTATGTTCTTGCTCACTGATCTTAAACACGTCACACTTTTCAAGTGTACATGGGTTTAGTTTTTAAATGTCATTTTGGTATCGAAATAAAATTGAAAATCATGAAAATTCCTAGTTATTCGCATCGCCTGCTGCAAATCTGGTATCATAACAAACCCATTACAAACTATGCAAACTATGTAGATGTCAGTGACATATAATAATCTCTTACCCTTTTTTTAAATACATTATTTGAGTATAAACATGAGGCAAATGTACATATCATAAACTGGACCCAAAATTAAAAATCATATTTACATTTTCAGTCCCAGACTCCAAACAATACAAAGCTTTTCATTTCCGGTGCTGTGAATTCTAGACTGTAAGTCTCTAAGTTTTTCCAAGACTTTGAACCCTGGGGCTTATAAACCGGTGCAGCTAATATATGGATTTTCAAAAAACAAAACAAAAGCAAAGGTGCTGAGAGGATTTTATTGTTTGTGCTAAGGCGGCATCTTTTGGACAAGTCTGCTCACCGCAGGTGCTGCAGTGTCCTTCCAGGTTAGTCTTCTAGCTGTCTATAGCATTTTTACTCACACAAATTATTCATTCAATACTCCAAGCAAAGTTTGTACGCTTTACAATGTAACTAAAACAATTCAGTTATTGAGTCTGTTTAGCTGATTGGAGAGCTAGCTTCTGCAGCTTGTGGGTCCATGGCGATGACGTCTATTTTGTTTGATCAGACGTTTTACTGCCATGTTACAGACATTGTTTGGAAACAATTAAGCTATGCAAACAAACATTTACAACATATTTATGTGTAAATAACGTTGTTTAAATTCACAACGTATATATCTGCGGCTAATATATGGAAAATATTTTTTTTCTTTTAAAATTTAGTGGGTGCGGCTTATATACCGGTGCACTCAATCGTCTGGGGAAAAATACATGTTTTATATACAATATACTTTGATTAAAATGGCATTAAAATAATTTTAGAATTCGGTTTAAATTTTTACAAAATCATATTTCTTAAAAAAAATAATAATAATCAAGGCACTCAACTACTTCATTTTACATTAATACAGTGTATTGTGCAGCAATAAGATCAATCATTTTACAAAAACAAGTCATAATTTCCTCTTTAAAAAAAGTCTAAATGTGTAGATATTTAAATGCCTCTTGAATGAACTTATATATTTTTACATTTTACCAAGTTGTTTTATTAAGAAAAACAATTTGACTAATTTTACAAGAATAAATTGTCTTAAGTTTTTAAAATGATAAAGGAATTAAGTATTGTCAGCAAAAAACCTAATACTATTTCTTCAAACACATTTTTTAACAATCATACGAAGCATGTGTAGCAAGTTTATAAAGCAGTACTATTTTCCAAAAAACAACTAATTTAAGCAAAGAAGAAAGTTCTGACAAAACAAATCATAATATATATATTTTTATTTTATGAGAATGTCGTTTTTCCACCTAATTAATGAAGTTCTCATTTTGTATGTTAACAGCTACTCATTTTCCAAGAATAAATGGTCATAGAAATAAAGTGTTATTATTAGCAGAAAGAGTTGTAATTTTATGAGAATATGATGAAAAAAGATAATATCATCAACACATGCAGCAGTTTTTACATTTTTCACATTATACTGGTATTACTTTTTTGTTTCCTACTTCTTTTGGTAATAAATTGATTTTTGGTTTTTGAATTTTCATTTAATTACATTTTTTTTTAACCGACCCTAATGCTCCCTTAGCAGGCTGACCTTATAATCATCACTAAGTCCAGCTGTGACAAAAAATGGGAGATCATTGCAATGACAATCGTCCTTTATACAAAAATATTTGGAGAAAAATAGTTGCATGCATGAGTTTTCTCTCCTCAAAATAACTTGTGCTCACTACCAGGCAGACTGTGCTTGCGTAACGAGTCCTCAGAGTCCAAGAGATGAAGTCCAAGTCATACTTCAGTGACACTTGATATTCTCCACCAACTGGAAGCGTAAAATCATCACAACTGAAATTGTGAAAACAGCTGAACTTGGCCCGGAGCTTTCTGTTAAATATTCCAACAGACCCGCCGGAAAACACTTCAAGGTCTTCTTCCTCTAAAGAGGTTGGGCCGGTGTTCAGCTCACGTTTCCAGGTTCTGGTTCTCCTCAGGTTCCGCCCGCCGGCCAACCACCGGGTGGTAAGTGCACCCCGGACACTTCTTTAAGTGAATAGCGGCGTTATCCGGACTTTTTCCCAACGTGTCCCTGTCTTTACGGACTTGGCATGTCCCACTGCTGCCTTTTGAAGAAACGGTCTGACCTCGGAACAGCTGAGCTCGCCGCTGACACAGACCGACTTTACTGAGGAGGATGAAGACGTCCCCTCGGAAGGCTTTGGTGAAGATAGCGTAAAGGAAGGGGTTGGCGCAGGAGTTGAGCGGGTAGAAGAGCACCAGTAGAATCTTGGAGTTGGAGACTGTGATGAGCGGATGGTCCAACACTGCTGACATGGCATAGAAGGAAATCGGCGCCATGCACAGGAAGTCGGTAAAGATGAGGATAGCCATGCGTTTCGCGATATTCGTATCCTTCGATCCGGAACGGTATTGAGGGTTGTGGACGGCGCAGTAGATCTTGACATAGCAAGCGCAGATCACCAGAAAGGCTATGACATTAAGGACCAAGACGGAGATGACGTAGACCAGTGCCTCAATGGACTGGACGTCCATCGGGAGGCAGATGCTGACCCTCTGGTAGCTGCTGACCCCGACGAGAGGAAGCAACGCCAAGAGGAGGCAGAAGATCCAGCCCCCGAGCATGACTGCGGCCGCGTGGTGAAGATGAAGCTTCCGGTCGAGCCGCATGGCAAAGGTGATGGCGTACCACCTTTCCAGCGTGATCGCCGTCAAAGTGTAGACGGACAACTCGCTGGCAAACACGGTGAAGAACCCGGCGAGGGCGCAGCCGGGACCGGTTTGCCAGTCGATGGCGTGGTTAAAGTACTCTGCGCGCGTGTGGACGTCCACCGAGGCGATGAGCAGCAGGTAAATCCCCATGCAGAGGTCGGCAAAGGCCAGGTGGCACATGAGGAAGCGTGGCACGGAGAGCTTGTAGTGGCTGGTGAGCAGCACCAGGAGCACCAGCACGTTTCCGAGGACAGCCAGCAGGCTCACAAACCACACCGACACCCTCAGGAAGGCGAAACCCATAATGTCCTCGCAAGGGTTGAACTCATCAGGCACCGGCGCACATGTCACCTCCTCGCCCTCCTCGCACACCACGTAATCGTAGCGGTTATCGAAGTCTGGACCGGCGTCCTCCTGGGGATTCTTCAGGGTCTCGCCGAACCCGACATTTTCATCCGTATGGCCGCCGAAATAGGCGTGGTAATGAAGGCTGCCGTGGAAGTCGCCTCTGTGGCCGCCGTCGTTCGGCTCTTCCGGGACCTCTTCGATCCCGCCTTGGAGGGAAGGCGTGTGGAGGGATGCCACGGAACGCTTGTGATGCTGGTCATAGAACGCCGTCAGGTTGCAGATTATATACTCCAAAACCCTAAAATCAAAAATGTATATATTTTTTAGTTTATTTTTTCTCCTATGACATCAACATCAAATATTAAAGGCCTACTAATATTAGATTTTTCTTGTTTGAACGGGGATAGCAGGTCCCTACTTGATCATTTCGCGATATTGCCATATTTTTGCTGAAAGGATTTAGTAAAGAACATCGACGATAAAGTTCTCAACTTTTGGTGCTGATAAAAAAGCCTTGCTTTTACCGGAAGTCGCGGATGATGACGTCACAAGGGTGAGGGCTCCTCACGTCCTCACATTGTTTTTAATAAGAGCCTCCAGCAGCAAGAGCTTTTCGGACCGAGAAAACGACAATTTCCCCATTAATTAGAGCGAGGATGAAAGATTCGTGGATGATGATATTGATAGCGAAGGACTAGAAAAAAAATAAAAAATAAAGGCGATTGCATTGGGACGGATTCAGATCTTTTTAGACACATTTACTAGGATAATTCTGGGAAATCCCTTATATTTATATTGTGTTGCTAGTGTTTTAGTGAGATTAAATAGTACCTGATAGTCGGAGGGGTGTGTCCACGGGTGTCTTGAGGCCAGTGTCTGAGGGAAGTCACGGCAGATACAAGGACGGCACAAACAGTTGACAAGTGGTCAGGAACCATGTTCGCTTGACCGCTCTGATCCATAGTAAAGCTTCACCTCCAGGAGTTTTAAACAAGGAATCACCGTGTGTTTGTGTGGCTAAAGGCTAAAGCTTCCCAACTCCATCTTTCTACTTTGACTCCTCCATTATTAATTGAACAAATTGCAAAAGATTCAGCAACACAGATGTCCAGATTACTGTTTAATTGCGCGATTTAAAAGAAACGACTTTTAGCCGCAAATGGTGCTGTGCTAATATTTCCTGACAGTCCGTGACGTCACGTGCCAGCATCATCATTCCGCGACGTTTTCAAAAAGTAACTTTGCGGGAAATTTAAAATTGCAATTTAGTAAACTAAACCGGCCGTATTGGCATGTGTTGCAATGTTAATATTTCATCATTGATATATAAACTATCAGACTGCGTGGTGGGTAGTAGTGGGTTTTAGTAGGCCTTTAATATAATGGCTGTACGATATCCCGAGGTGTGCAGTAATACGCTACATTTTCAATGTTACATTTACTAATGTTACTTATTGGATGAATTATTTTTGTTGGAGTAGTTTTAATGCAACATACCAGCATCCCCTTCAGTTTCAAAATAGACATACACAGTTGTCAATCACACTTTGATTTAATTACAGTAGAACCTCGATTTACGAACCCCTCTATTTTCGATTTACGAGCTTTTAGATGGCGCCAAATGTGACTCTGTGTACGAACCATGTCTCGATGTACAAGTGTTTCATTCATTCATTAATTTTTTGTGCCATTTGAAGCCTTAGGGCACGGTCATTTTGGGGACGTCACTTCCTGTGCAGTACAGTACGAACGGGGCGCAGCACTTTTGGAGAGGCGCAGCCCCCTACATCACACATCTTGTTCACGCAGTCCATTACTCGGTCGCCACTTCTCAGTTATTCACCGAGTCTCTTTTCGAGCCATGCAATAATTTTTGTATGTGTTGCTTACTCAATATGTGTCCAAAACGGCCAACAAATCAGCCTGGAACGAAGAAGAGGTTTGTTGTGGACTTGGCCCAAAGAGATAACCCACACACACACGACCCCTCGTTCCCACGCCCTCCTCTCTCTGACTGTCCTCCCTACTCCGCCTTGTTACGGCGCGTCATCTGCAGTTTGCTGACAGCAAGGTAAATTATACCTTGCTTTATACATATATATATATATATATATATATATATATATATATATATATATATATATATATATTTATATATTTTTTTTTTTTTCACAATTGTAGCAACATAGTTGTTAACATTTTTGAAAGCACCAAAGGGACTTTAAGCGTTGGTCCGTGCATTGACAATTCAACTGACACTGTTGTTGTGTTATTGTGATAATAGATTGTTGTCCATTACCCCCTTTGTTGTGTTTATATATATATATATATATATACATACACACACACACACACACACACACACACACACACACACACACACACACACACACACACACACACACACACACATATATATATATATATATATATATATATATATATATATATATATATATATATATATATATATATATATATATATATAGAATATACCGTATTTTTCGGACTATAAATCGCAGTTTTTTTTCATAGTTTGGCCAGGGGTGCCACTTATACTCAGGAGCAACTTATGTGTGAAATTATTAACACATTACCGTAAAATATCAAATAGTATCATTTATCTCATTCACGTAAGAGACTAGACGTATAAGATTTCATTGGATTTATCAATTAGGAGTGACAGATTGTTTGGTAAACATATAGCATGTTCTATATGTTACAGTTATTTGAATGACTCTTACCATATTTTGTTACGTTAACATACCAGGCACCTTCTCAGTTGGTTATTTATACGTCATATAACGTACACTTATTCAGCCTGTTGTTCACTATTCTTCATTTATTTTATATAGCCTTTTAAATGTCTATTCTTGGTGTTGGGTTTTATAAAAAAAAATGTCCCCAAAAAATGCGACTTATACTCCAGTGTGACTTATATATGTTTTTTTCCTTCTTTATTTTGCATTTTCGGCAGGTGCGACTTATACTCCAGATTGACTTATACTCCAAAAAATACTGTATATACACACACACACTCATATATATATATATATATATATATATATATATATATATATGTGTTTATATGCACAGTATATTTGTATATGTATATATATATATATATATATATATATATATATGTGAGAGTGTTTTTGTGTGTATTGTTTTTCAATATATTGTACAATAATGCACAGTAAAGACAATGTCAATAGATCTTAAGGTTAAAAACTGGCAACCAGGTCACCAGAACTTTAACATTAAATAACATTAATTCAATTTACATTAATTTTGTTTAACAAAAACAAGTTAGATTTTATGGTTACATTTTGGTGACTGAGCTTTTTTTTAAATTTTTTAGTTTTTTTTACTGTAGGATCTACAGAGAATATTTTGCGTCGAATTGCGTTTGAATTTGAGACCTGTGCTCTACGATAAAGTTATGACTCTTCGAAGCGCTACGGAGGAGGACAATCTTTTTCGCCATGCATTGCCTACATCCTGTAATGAAAACCTAAACGCTTTGAAATTCAATTCCTAACCCGAGCCTAACCCATATGTTTAATCTGTCTGGGTGAAGTTTGAAAGCTCTCGGATGAAATATTTCAGAGGAGCTGGTTACAGAACAGCACCTGGAAATGGCAAAAATCGGCAAAAATTACCCTTTTTTAACGTTTTGAGGCTAAATTCCTCACTCGCGGTGTTGCATGCTAAAAATCGCTGTTTGGCCTGCGGACCATTGCACTTGTATAAACTGTATTGTCTCCCTCTAAAAAATACATTTCACCTAAAGTAATTTCAGCATGGAATTTTTTTTTTCTTAATATGCTGCACCTCGGAGGTCCTCTGGCATGTGTCACACTTAAACTAAAGTCGTGTAAAGTAAGAGATTCCAATTATAAATCTGGCGTGTGCTGGGTCCTACAATAACAACATGGAGTGACACTAATAATGGCAGCAAAGTAAGACGTTTTTATGTAAACACGTCAGGGAGTTGATTCAGTCCCAGCCAACATCCACAATACGCAAGTGCAGTTGTGGTACATCGTTCAAACCCATAAAATACTGCAACACCTGGGGGGCACTCGTTCTCTTCTGTACACCAAGCGCGTTAAAAATGGTGGTAAGGAAAAAAATCTCATTCAGACAAAGCTCACCCGCGTTTCTTTTTGAGATTTTTGAAGCCGCAGCAGTGGCTAGGGTAGGTGAGGTTGGCAGTGGTGAGTTGCTTGAAGGTTTTGATGGGCGGCAGTTTCTTGAGGCTCCAGGCGTTGCGAGCCTTCAGCTCTCTGAGGGACTCCATGCCGCCGGTGGGCAGGGAGGTGATACCTGTCTGGGACACGTCTCTGGGGGAAGAAATGAGAGAATTCTGCTCAAACACCACACCTGCACGCACTGCCAAGTAACACTTCTGTAACTCGTCATGGCTTCAGGAGCATTTGAATGTTCTTAACTGTGGTACAACTGCACGAACACGTTCACCACTTTATACACTCTACAAAAATACATTTCAGTTTTGTATGATTTGTCCCCATCCACCATGAGCTGAACGCAAAGAACTATTATGTTCTTCACTGAAATGTTGTTAATAAGCACACTATTGGATACACAAAACCAATGGTTTGGAGCTTATTCCGGTTTTGTGACATGGTTTTTGGTTCGATTCCTTTTTACTCTTTTTAACACTAAGAATTCCACAGATGCAATAATCCACTATTACCATTTGTCAGTTGTGGTTCTTACAAAATTATCAAATAAAATAACTATTTAAAGGCCTACTGAAATGAGATTTTCTTATTTAAACGGGAATAGCAGGTCCATTCTATGTGTCATACTTGATCATTTCGCAATATTTCCATATTTTTACTGAAAGGATTTAGTAGAGAACATCGACGATAAAGTTCGCAACTTTAGGTCGCTAATAGAAAAGCCCTGCCTTTATCGGAAGTATGTGCGCGTGACGTCACGAGTTGCAGGGCTCCACACATATTCACATTGTTTATAATGGGATCCACCAGCAGTAAGAGCAATTCGGACCGAGAAAGCAACAATTTCACCATTAATTTGGGCGAGGATGAAAGATCTGTGAATTAGGATATTGATAGTGAAGGACTAGAGAGAAAGAAAAAAAAAAGCGACGGATCCGGGCGACGGCAGTGTGAGCATTTCAGATGTAATTAGACACATTTACTAGGATAATTATGGAATATCCCTTATTTGCTTATTGTTTTAATATTGTTTTATTGAGATTTTAAAGATTGTAAAGACATACCTCGAGGTTGGATGGCTGCGGTGAACACGCGGTGTCTCAGAGAGAAGCCAAGCTCACAGCTGCCTTTTTGGACAGCTACTGCAGGAGAAAGTCCCTTAATCCACTGACTAGAGAAAACATGTTCGCTTGACTGCCCCACTTCACAACAAACAAAGAAACACCGGCTGTGTCTCGGTGCTAAAGACAGCTACAATCCACCGCTTTCCACTAACAGCATTGTTCTTTATAGTCTCCATTATTAAATGAACAAATTGCAAAAGATTCAGCAACACAGATGTCCAAAATACCGTGTAATTACGTCATGAACAGAGACGACTTTTAGCCACAAATAGTGCTGCGCTAATATTTCCTGAAAGTCCGTGACGTCACGCGTACGCGTCATCATTCCGCGACGTTTTCAACAAGAAACTCCGCGGGAAATTTAAAATTGCAATTTAGTAAACTAAACCGGCCGTATTGGCATGTGTTGCAAGTTAATATTTAATCATTGATATATAAACTATCAGACTGCGTGGTCGGTAGTAGTGGGTTTCAGTAGGCCTTTAAATGACTCATAAAGCTCTGACATTTAGATTAGATTTGCAAAAACTTCCATTAATTTAATTTTTAGTCCTCTTTTTTTTCCTCTTGTTTTCTTCCTTTTTTCCCTTTTCTCTTTTTTTAGGGCCCGAGCAGTGGAGCAAGCTCCGCGAGTACGATGCAGAGCACCGCTAGGGCCCTATTGAAATTGCTGTGTTTTATTCTTCTCTCCATTTGGACGCCTCTTTATTCATCTTGTTTGTAAATGTATTCATAATTTTTCAAATTTTATCCATAACAATAAATAACAAATTATATATGTATGTGCATATATAAATATACAGTGGGGCAAAAAAGTATTTAGTCAGCGGTATAGCTCGGTTGGTAGAGCGGCCGTGCCGGCAACTTGAGGGTTGCAGGTTCGATCCCCGCTTACACCATCCTAGTCACTGCCGTTGTGTCTTTGGGCAAGACACTTTACCCACCTGCTCCCAGTGCCACCCACACTGGTTTAAATGTAACTTCGACATTGGGTTTCACTATGTAAAGCGCTTTGAGTCACTAGAGAAAAAGCGCTATATAAATATAAATCACACTTCACCGATTGTGCAAGTTCTCCCACTTAAAATGATGACAGAGGTCTGTAATTTTCATCATAGGTACACTTCAACTGTGAGACAGAATGTGAAAAAAAAAATCCAGGAATTCACATTGTAGGAATTTTAAAGAATATATTTGTAAATGATGGTGGAAAATAAGTATTTGGTCAACCATTCAAAGCTCTCACTGATGGAAGGAGGTTTTGGCTCAAAATCCCACGATACATGGCCCCATTCATTCTTTCCTTAACACGGATCAATCGTCCTGTCCCCTTAGCATAAAAACAGCCCCAAAGCATGATGTTTCCACCCCCATGCTTCACAGTAGGTATGGTGTTCTGGGGGTGCAACTCAGTATTCTTCTTCCTCCAAACATGACGAGTTGAGTTTATACCAAAAAGTTCTATTTTGGTTTCATCTGACCACATGACATTCTCCCAATCCTCTGCTGTATCATCCATGGATCCATTTTGGTATAAACTCAACTCGTCGTGTTTGGAGGAAGACGAATACTGAGTTGCATCACAGGAGCACCATACCTACTGTGAAGCATGGGGGTGGAAACATCATGCTTTGGGAAGTGCCTTTAAGATTTATTGGCGCTTTGTACTTCTCCCTACGTCCGTGTACACAGCGGCGTTTTAAAAAAGTCATACATTTAACTTTTTGAAACCGATACCGATAATTTCCGATATTACATTTTAAAGCATTTATCGGCTGATAATATTGGCAGTCCGATATTATCGGACATCCCTAGTATTTATGTGAAAACAAAGATATTGTGTGAATAGATATTATTTACACACTATTGACTAGCAATGCCCTGAAAAAAGACTTTGATCACTGATAAAGCACTGCTAAAAACAGAATGTTGTGATGACATAAGCAATACACACGCAATTGTCTGGAGCGGAGGCAACATGTCTCCGATGTGGGAGTACTGTAATTTAATATTTTCAAGAAATTTTCACATAAAATGTGGCATGTGCAAATATCAAGAGATCAGTGGCTCTTTTCCAAGGAGAGAAAGTGTAAAACCAGACGCCGCCCGCGTGGCTACGGGGGCTTAAACTACGCTCGCAAGTTAATCATGAAAAAAGGAGACACACCTCATGTCTCAATTTACTCGCAGTTTGAGGTACTACTGTATACCTGTTTGACATCGCGTTCCAGTACTTACCAAGATCCAGCAACTTGGCAGGCCAACATTATTGCTTCCCGAGCTGAGGTCTCGGGAACTCTACCCAAAGTCTTGCGTGATGTCACTTCAAAGTCCTAGTTTTTGTGGCACTTTTCCCGACGCACTTTCCCCCAAAATTAAGTCAAGTTCCAAGTTGTACAACCTGCCTTCAAATAATCCACTGTGGTTGGGTTAGTCGGCAGTTTTTGTTGACAAACCAGATCCTGCAGACGGAGTGGAGCATACTTGCCAATCTTGAGACCTCTGAATTCGGGAGTGTATATTGTAACGTCCAGGAAGAGTTAGTGCTGCAAGGGATTCTGGGTATTTGTTCTGTTGAGTTTATGTTATGTTACGGCGTGGATGTTCTCCCGACATGTGTTTGTCATTGTTGTTTGGTGTGGGTTCACAGTATGGCGCATATTTGTAACAGTGTTAAAGTTATTTATACGGCCACCCTCAGTGTGACCTGTATGGCTCTTGACCAAGTATGCTTTGCGTTCACTTATGTGTGTCGCATATATTATGTAACTGTGCCGGCACGCTGTTTGTACGGTGGGAAAGCGGACGTGACGACAGGTTGTAGAGGACGTTAAAGGTACGCTCCCAATATTGTTGTGTGGGTTGAAATCTGGAGAAATTCTGGAAATTTTTTTCCCCCGGGAGATTTTTCGGGAGGGGCACTGAAATTTGGGAGTCTCCTGGGAAAACTGGGAAGGTTGGCAAGTATGGAGTGGAGGCATTTTTTTTTTTTAACATAATGGGGATGACTGCCTACTGCGTGACTGGAGTGGAACTGTCACCACGTTGCAGTAGAACTCCCTGGACTTCCTCTCCGTTTTAGAGACAACAGAGGCAAGAATTGTGTGTAATTGCAAAGTCAGCGCAAACATGGGTCTGGTGAGGTACTTACAGGAGCAGGGGCCCGCTCACGGTGCCGACAAACGCTCTTTCGTCCAACGTGGTTAAATATTTGTTCCTGTGGAGGTCTCTGGACAGGAGAGTGAAACATGTTATTAAGTTCTTATTTCACTCAGATCGACATAGGCAAGGGTAGTATCACAATATTCCCACCAGCCTCATCACTACACATCTTCAAAATCATCCATCCATCCATTTTCTACCGCTTGTCTGACCACTGATTTTCCTTCCAATCAGATACCAAATAAAATTCAGGTATTCATACAGATATTAAGACTGATTTTTTTGAGAAAATATATGTAATGTATCTGCAAAAAGTTTAAATTCTGTGTATTTTCAAATAATAACATCCGTCTAAAAAAAAAAAAAATCAACAGTAAAATGAAAGACAAAAAGAGCCAACAATCAAAATGTGATGAAAACAAGCTGAAATGTTTAAACTAACATCCATCCATCCATTTTCTACCGCTTATTCCTGTTGGGGTCGCGGGGGGCGCTGGCGCCTATCTCAGCTACAATTGGGCGGAAGGCGGTATACACCCTGGACAAGTCGCTACCTCATCGCAAGTTTAAACTAACAATTAATATCCATCCATCTTCTTCCGCTTATCCGAGGTCGGGTCGCGGGGGCAACAGCCTAAGCAGGGAAACCCAGACTTCCCTTTCCCCAGCCACTTCGTCTAGCTCTTCCCGGGGGATCCCGAGGCGTTCCCAGGCCAGCCGGGAGACATAGTCTTTCCAACGTGTCCTGGGTCTTCCCCGTGGCCTACCGGTTGGACGTGCCCTAAACACCTCCCTAGGGAGGCGTTCAGGTGGCATCCTGACCATATGCCCGAACCACCTCATCTGGCTCCTCTCGATGTGGAGGAGCAGCGGCTTTACTTTGAGCTCCGCCCGGATGGCAGAGCTTCTCACCCTATCTCTAAGGGAGAGCCCCGCCACCCGGCGGAGGAAACTCATTTCGGCCGCTTGTACCCGTGATCTTATCCTTTCGGTCATGACCCAAAGCTCATGACCATAGGTGAGAATGGGAACGTAGATCGACCGGTAAATTGAGAGCTTTGCCTTCCGGCTCAGCTCCTTCTTCACCACAACGGATCGGTACAACGTCCGCATTACTGAAGACAATTAATATTAATATACTTAGTCACCTATAACAATGTTTTGTCTTTAAATATACATAAAATCGGTTTACAGCATTTAAAAATATGAAATATCAAAATGAGCGTGCATACTTGACTTTTCAGTATGCGGTGGAAAAAGTTTAGACACTCCGATCTAAAATATTAGAAGCTCTCAAAATGAAAATAAAATACCGTTTTTCCTGGAATTGCCGCAGGGCATATAGTATACGCCTGCCTTGAATTACTGCCGGGTCAAACTCGCTTCGCAAAATAATTAGCGCATGCTTAGTATTACCGCCTGGTCAAACTCGTGACGTCACGAGTGACACTTCCCCTGCCATCATTTTCAAAATGGAGGAGGCTGATTTCAATACCGGTAATTTGAAATCGCATATAGGGAAGAAGATTAAGAGCTATTCAGTAGGATTTAAGGTCCAAGCTTACATCACACTCAAATTTTTACTGCATGCCTTTGGTAAGTGCCGGAGTGAGAAGAGGTTTTAAAATAATTAGCGCATGCTTACTTTTACCGCATGCCTTTGGAATGCGCAGGAGTGAGAAGAGGTTTTAAATTAATTAGCGCCCCGGCGGCAATTCAAGGAAATATGGTATGCTTAAAATATAAACATAGTTTAGTTCAGGGGGTGTCAGACACGCGGCCCGTTGACGCAATTTTTATTTGCCACAATCCCTAATTGACTCAAAAACATAAAACATCAATTACTTATGTTTTGTCGGTCCTTTCCAGCCAGGGAAATCCTATTGTGGATTTAGATGCCCATATTTGCTCTAAAAATAAGTAAGTAATATAAAAACCTATCAAAGCTCGCACTCAGTGTTGTTAAAAAAACTATTGATGATAGATAGAGAATAGTTTTGAATCGATAATCAATTCTGAATGGGATTGTTACCATTCAGGAATCGAAAGGAATCGTGTGATGCCCAAATGATTTACAGCCCTAGTTTTTAGCATTTTTCAATAACCCCTAAAGTATGTTTTGATTTGAGGATCGATATTAGAGCATAAAGATCTGATATCGATATTGCAGTATCAATCCGCACATCACTATCTCTCAGGGTTTCGGCGGGGCCTTAGCCTATCCCAACTGAAATCAAACCCTGTAAAATTAGACGGGAGAAATGTGGTTGAACTCAGAGCGCCATCACCACACATCTTTCCGATGCAATAAGCCCAATAAAGCGCTGTTTGTCTTGGTTAAGCAGTGCTGGCAACACGGATTCCAACTCAAACACCACACAACTGCTCTGACTCACCCAATGACTAATTAGGCTCTTGTAAAGTGTCCGAAGGAGTTAGGAATTATCAAACGGGGATAAAGCTAGATTATCGTTATATAATCAATATCTAATATCCTGAATATGCATCGGGGGAATGCACGTTGCAGCGAAGCAACAATTAAAGTCGTGGTTGACCACTTGGAAACGGTCACAAAGAGTCCAGTGTCAACAGAGAGGATGCATAAAAGGAACTCCTAATGCAGACTTCCTGCAGCCCAATTTACAGGCATATTTTCCCATGAGAACTTGAGCAGGCTAATCAAAAGCTTGGCGAAGGGCCTGGTGAAGCGCATGTGAGAGGGTCCGCCGAGACGAGGCGAAACAGGGATCGGTTCGCCGCGTAAAAACACACGTGACACGCGTTGGTAACGGTTCAATCCTACGAGTTGTGAGGTCCGAAAGTGCCGAGCGAAGCTGTCAAAGCAAAGTGTAGAAATGCACTTCATCGCTAATACGCGTGTTCTCGTTTTTCAACGCTTACCAGGGGTGTCCAACATTATTGACTGGGGGGCCGCATTTGGCCGCGGGCCGAAAGCTGAATGCATGCAAAGTAGCTCTATATATATATATAGCATTTATTGGGAAGCTGTTTTTTACCCAATCATGGCACCCACCTGTTCCCAATTAGCCTGCACACCTGTGGGATGTTCCAAATAAGTGTTTGATGAGCATTCCTCAACTTTATCAGTATTTATTGCCACCTTTCCCAACTTCTTTGTCACGTCTTGCTGGCATCAAATTCTAAAGTTAATGATTATTTGCAACAAAAAAAAATGTTTACCAGTTTTAACATCAAATATGTTGTCTTTGTAGCATATTCAACTGAATATGGGTTGAAAATGATTAGCAAATCATTGTATTCCGTTTATATTTACATCTAACACAATTTCCCAACTCATATGGAAACGAGGTTTGTACATGTATATATATATGTATATATTTGTATATGTATGTGTGTATATGTATATATACATATACATGTATGTATATATATGTATATATGTATGTATATATGTATGTATATATATGTATATATGTATCTATGTATGTATGTGTATGTATATATATATATATATATATATATGTCTTGATTGGATTATCCAGAGAATAGTGCTCGATACCGTGGTAGAGCGCAATATGTAGGTGTGGGAAAAATCACAAGACTACTTCATCTCTGTAGAGATGAAGTAGTCTTGTGATTTTTCCCACACCTATATATATATATATATATATATATATATATATATATATGTGTGTATATGTGTATGTGTGTATGTATGTATGTATATGTATATATGTATATATATGTGTATATATATATACACACACATATATATGTATATACAGTGTATATGTATATATATTTACACAAATATGTATATATAAATATGCCATAATAAATATAAGTGTTTTTTAAGAGTACCTTGTTTACTTCCGTGACGACCTCCTTAATGTTTTTTTAATCAATCAGAAATATTAAGCTGTTAAAATGCAGCAAAAAATGGATGTGTGTGGTGAGAGTGTTTAGCATTTTCCCATCATCCCTTGCAACAGCCTTAAATGGGTGACATTTGAATTTTTAATTTTTATGTTGATTGGACGTTTTTTTTTTTTAAACGTCTAAAACGTTAAATGAGCAGGTTGTGTTATGTGTGACCATTTTTGCTATAGGTTTGTGCTGGTTGATTTTTTTTTTTCCTGCACTTTGACTAGGGAAGGTTGTTTGGATTGGGTCGTAGAAATAATCATTGGCCGCCTAATGGTGACAAAAATTTTCAGACCGCTGATTATTTGTACGGAATTTGATTATACCTCTCCATGCCATTTTGCTTATTGAGCTTTTGCCGTCTCGCGGGCCAAATTGAAGACGCTTGGGGGGCCCCATTTGGCCCCCGGGCCGTACTTTAGACACCCCTGGCTGAAACCCCCCACCCCCACCTGGCTGTGGCCAGAATCGGCGAGACGAGGTTTGACGTACACTTGGTCGAGCTTGGTCCCGTTGAACGCGTGATGCTGGATCTCTCTGAAGCCGTTTCCATACAGCATCCTGAAAGACAAGGACAACAGGTCTGTGTTCTCACCGTGCATAGCGAGTATGAAGTCCACATCGCATGGTGACGTCTCGTCTGCCTGTGTCATTTTGTGGTTTAAAGGCTTAGGTTTTTTTTTTGTTGTAAACGCTGCTCTGTGTAATTCATGTCCAATCCCTTCTTCCTTCAGCCTGAAACCTGAGCACATGTGCACACGGGCGCCTGTTGTTTGTGTTTTTGTGTTTCGTAGTCAGGACATGTTTTCGAAGTGAGCTCATTCTGACCTGTCCGCACCTCCACTAGGTTTTTACACATTTGTATTAAAAGGCACTAAGCTTTAGGTTTTACTGTAGTAGACTTAATGAAATTCTTACAATTTATGGAGCGATGGTTTCCCTTTTACTGGGATTAGTGTAGTAGTGGTTTGTTAGGTAGTAGTTTCAAACAGATGGCCCCTGTGTCCAAATATGCTGAAACATGAGGTTGACCACAATTTGTTCAGATACCCCCCCCCCACCCCACCATTGAAATAATGGAAAATGCTCCACACCATTCGATTCGAATCTTGGGGGTAACGATTTGGATCAGAATCGATTCTCGATTCAAACTGTTCTTTGATTAAATAACATTGGAGGCCAGCTTTTATTAACTATATTCTTCCATAAAATAGACATCCATCCATCCATTTTCTACCGCTTATTCCCTTTTGGGGTGGCGGGGGGCGCTGGCGGCTATCTCAGCTACAATCGGGCGGAAGGCGGGGTACACCCTGGACAAGTCGCCACCTCATCGTAGGGCCAACACAGATAGACTATATTACTTAGAAATACAACTGGGTTTGTTTGATACAATTCTACCCAGACATTTTAAGAAAATCAAATGCAAAAAAGGAAACAAGAGAAGTACCCAACACTTCTCTTTTCATAGTAATTAATGTACTGCAGATATAAATAAATAAATGGGTTGTACTTGTATAGCGCTTTTCTACCTTCAAGGTACTCAAAGCGCTTTGACACTACTTCCACATTTACCCATTCTCACACACATTCACACACTGATGGAGAGGGAGCTGCCATGCAAGGCGCTAACCAGCACCCATCAGGAGCAAGGGTGAAGTGTCTTGCTCAGGACACAACAGACATGACGAGGTTGGTACTAAGTGGGGATTGAACCAGGGACCCTCGGGTTGTGAGGCCACTCTCCCACTGCGCCACGAACATTTACATCAACAATATGATTAGCCTGAGTGGCTGGACTGGACAAATACAGAAATGTGTGTGTGTGTGTGTGTGTGTGTATATATATATGTATAATAAAATAGTCAACAAAAAAATTTTAATCGATTTTTTTTTTTTTTTTTAATTGAAAATAAAACATTTTTTTGACACCCCTACTTGACACTCAGTATCAAGGGTTGGAATTGGGGTTTAAATCACCAAAAATGATTACCGGGCGCAACCGCCGCCGCTGCTGCTCACTTCTCCCCTCACCTCCCAGGGGGTGGTCAAGGGTAATGGCTCAAATGCAGAAAATAATTTCGCCACACTTTGTGTGTGTGAGTCAATCATTGGTACTTTAACTAATGTCTATCCAACAGTACAGTACAGAGACAGCGTTATATTCTTATTTGTGTTTCATTGTATCCATTACTTTTAGACAGATTAGAATAAAAGATCATCACTCCTAAAACGGAGGGCCCTGACAACATTTTTAGTTCATTTAGCCATTTTTTATGC
>NC_084634.1:15152197-15159697 GCF_033978795.1 Nerophis ophidion
TCTGTCATCGCCGGTAAAATGTGGAGACACTCTTGCACATTCAATGGGGGTCTGGCGGCAGACATTTTCGCATCTTCGGGCCAGTGGTGCAACTTGAATCCCTCCCTGTTAGTGTTGTTACACCCTCCGACAACACCGACGAGGCATGATGTCTCCGAGGTTCCAAAAAATAGTCGAAAAAACGGAAAATACCAGAGCTGAGACCCAATGTTTACAATGTGTTGAAAATGAAAATGCCGGCTGTATTACCTCGGCGACGTCACATTCTGACATCATCGCCTCCAGAGCGATAAACAGAAAGGCGTTTAATTCGCCAAAATTCACCCATTTAGAGTTCGGAAAATCGGTTAAAAAAATATATGGTCTTTTTTCTGTACCATCAAGGTATATATTGACGCTTACATAGGTCTGGTGATAATGTTCCCCTTTAAAGAGGTTAAGGGACTACTTACAGGATGAAATTGTTGTCACTGGAGTGGATGTTGTTCAGGTTGGGAAAGGCTGTGAGGCCTGTGTTGAAAATACCCCTGAGGAACGTAAAGAACATGTTAGACAAGACACACGTGTACGTCTTTTAAAGATGTCAACAATACTTGGATTGTAGATCAAACAGACTCCAAGTTCACCCCTAAAAGCCTGTTTCATGAGTGGGGGAACCAACAAACATTGTCTCTTTCGGGGCGGCGGGCGGTGCTGGAGCTTATCTTAGTTACATTATTATATATCTACACCAGGGGTCACCAACGCGGTGCCCACGGGCACCAGGTAGCCCGTAAGGACCAGATGAGTTGCCCGCTGGCCTGTTCTAAAAATAGCTCAAATAGCAGCACTTACCAGTGAGCTGCCTCTATTTTTTAAATTGTATTTATTTTAAGGGTGGGCAAATTAATGCGTTAATTATGAGTTAACTCATCAATCTATTAACGCCGACAATTATTTTATCGCACATTTGCATATGTTGTTTACATGCTTTTATTTTGTTAACGCCTTTTCTTAACAAGATGGCGTCGCCCGGACGGGTTTCGGTGTCGAGGAGCTCTTGGTAAAGATGGAACATTTGGCAAAAATACCGGACAATTCTGCCAATTTCATGGCTGGCTTACAGCGTGGTCACCCCGGGATCACTTACGACCGCCAGACAATTCTGGATGTGGATAGATCGGGCCGTTTCTGACTGAATGACGCGTGCTTGCTAGACCGGCTAGCTAGCAGGGGAATACTTCGCCGGCTACATCCTACGCCTGTGAAGCAGCGGAGTATTTGTGTTGTCTGTCTATTTATGAATAATGCAGACGAGGAGTGTTGGCTGTTCTTAACGTTTGCTTTCAGAGCGTGCATATCACAACATACAAGATGCTGTCATGGCGACACAACCGCGCATGCTCGTCACTCCTGTTGCATGCTGGGTAGGGTAGTTCTTTTATTCCCTGGCTCAAAACATCAAACAATCGGAAAATTCCCATCATATCAATTCCTAGATATGGTCATAATTATTTTAAGTGCATTACGCAGAATAAACACAACATTATTAATATTGCTACTACGGATAATTTGATCAAAAATTCCCCAAAACAGCCCACTACCTATAATATAGGTTTTTAAACATAAGATCCCTGATAAAAAAAATGTTTCTGCTGTTACCTCAGAAATTGCCTGTTCAGATGTTATGATTGTGGCTCAGAGATTTGTATGTAGATTATATTTATTTTCCATAACAAACAGGATAACTTAAATACCCTGGCAGTGACAATAAGCTTAAATGTTTGTATTTACATTTTTTGAGTTGATTTTCATAAAATATGCTATTTAACTGCTACTGTTTAACAAGGACTGATTTAAATTGTGTTTAAACAACAAATGTTTTGGGGCTTTTGTTCTTGTGGGAGAATATTCCAATAAAGGTGCACTACACACTACTTTTGAATTCATTATTGGGCTTTGCGTATACAATGCAGTTAATCGCAATTAATCAGAGAAATAGTGCGATTAACTTCGATTAAAATTTTTAATCGTTGCCCAGCCCTAATTTATTTACTAGCAAGCTGGTCTCGCTTTGCTCGACATTTTTAATTCTAAGAGAGACAAAACTCAAATAGAATTGGAAAATCCAAGAAAATATTTTAAATACTTGGCCTTCATTTATTATTTTACTTTGCTTCTTATAACTTTCAGAAAGACAATTTTAGAGAAAAAATACAACCTTAAACATGATTTTAGGATATTTAAACACATATAACTTTTTACCTTTTAAATTCATTCCTCTTCTTTCCTGACGATTTCAATCAATGTTCAAGTAAATTTATTTTTTTTATTGTAAAGAATTATAAATAAATTTCAATTCTTAATTTTAGCTTCTGTTTTTTCGACGAAGAATATTTGTGAAATATTTCTTCATACATATGATTAAAATGAAAAAAAAAAAATTCTGGCAAATCTAGAAAATCTTTAGAGTCAAATCTAAATTGTATTTCAAAGTCTTTTGAATTTCTTTTAAAATTTTTGTTCTGGAAAATCTAGATGAAATAATTATTTGTCTTTAATAGAAATATAGCTTGGTCCCATTTGTTATTTATTCTAACAAAGTGCAGATTGGATTTTAACCTATTTAAAACATGCTATCAAATTTTAAAATTAATCTTAATCAGGAAAACTGGGCTCACCACCCATAGCAGGGGCCATAGAGGTCGGGTGCAATGTGAGCTGGGCGGCAGCCGAAGGCAGGGCACTTGGCGGTCCGATCCTCGGCTACAGAAGCTAGCTCTTGGGACGTGGAACGTCACCTCACTGGAGGGGGAAGAGCCTGAACTAGTGCGCGAAGTAGAGAAGTTCCGGCTGGATATAGTCGGACTCACTTCGACGCACAGCAAGGGCTCTGGAACCACTTCTCTCGAGAGGGACTGGACTCTCTTCCACTCTGGCGTTGCCGACAGTGAGAGGCGACGGGCTGGGGTGGCAATTCTGGTTGCCCCCCGGCTTAAAGTCTGCACGTTGGAGTTCAACCCAGGGGACGAAAGGGTAGCCTCCCTCCGCCTTCGGGTGGGGGGGACGGGTCCTGACTGTTGTTTGTGCTTACGCACCAAACTGCAGTTCAGAGTACCCACCCTTTTTGGGTACACTCGAGGGAGTACTGGAAAGTGCTTCCCCGGGTGATTCCCTTGTCCTACTGGGAGACTTCAACGCTCACGTTGGCAACGACAGTGAAACCTGGAGAGACGTGATTCGGAAGAATGGCCGCCCGGATCTGAACCCGAGTGGTGTTTTGTTATTGGACTTTTGTGCTCGTCACAATTTGTCCATTACAAACACCATGTTCAAACATAAGGGTGTCCATATGTGCACTTGGCACCAGGACACCCTAGGCCGCAGTTCCATGGTCGACTTTGTAGTTGTGTCATCGGATTTGCGGCCTTATGTTTTGGACACTCAGGTGAAGAGAGGGGCGGAGCTTTCTACCGATCACCACCTGGTGGTGAGTTGGCTGCGATGGTGGGGGAGGATGCCGGACCGACCTGGCAGGCCCAAGCGCATTGTGAGGGTCTGCTGGGAACGTCTGGCAGAGTCTCCTGTCAGAGAAAGTTTCAATTCCAACCTCCGGAAGAACTTCGAACATGTCACGAGGGAGGTGCTGGACATTGAGTCCGAGTGGACCATGTTCCGCACCTCTATTGTCGAAGCGGCTGATCGGAGCTGTGGCCGCAAGGTAGTTGGTGCCTGTCGGGGCGGCAATCCTAAAACCCCTTGGTGGACACCAGCGGTGAGGGATGCCGTCAAGCTGAAGAAGGAGTCCTATCGGGTCCTTTTGGCTCATAGGACTCCGGAGGCAGTGGACAGGTACCGACAGGCCAAGCGGCGTGCGGCTTCAGCGGCCACTGAGGCAAAAATTCGGACATGGAAAACGACTTCCGGACGGCTTCGAAGCGATTCTGGACCACCATCCGCCGCCTCAGGAAGGGGAAGCAGTGCACTATAAACACAGTGTATGGTGCGGATGGTGTTCTGCTGACCTCAACTGCGGATGTTGTGGATAGGTGGAAGGAATACTTCGAAGACCTCCTCAATCCCACCAACACGTCTTCCTATGAGGAATCAGTGCCTGGGGAATCTGTGGTGGACTCTCCTATTTCTGGGGCTGAGGTCGCTGAGGTAGTTAAAAAGCTCCTCGGTGGCAAGGCCCCGGGGGTGGACGAGACCCGCCCGGAGTTCCTTAAGGTTCTGGATGCTGTGGGGCTGTCTTGGTTGACAAGACTCTGCAGCATCGCGTGGACATCGGAGGCGGTACCTCTGGATTGGCAGACCGGGGTGGTGGTTGCTCTCTTTAAGAAGGGGGACCGGAGGGTGTGTTCCAACTATCGTGGGATCACACTCCTCAGCCTTCCCGGTAAGGTTTATTCAGGTGTACTGGAGAGGAGGCTACGTCGGATAGTCGAACCTCGGATTCAGGAGGAACAGTGTGGTTTTCGTCCTGGTCGTGGAACTGTGGACCAGCTCTGTACTCTCGGCGGGGTTCTTGAGGGTGCATGGGAGTTTGCCCAACCAGTCTACATGTGCTTTGTGGACTTGGAGAAGGTATTCGACCGTGTCCCTCGGGAAGTCCTGTGGGGAGTGCTCAGAGAGTATGGGGTATCGGACTGTGTTATTGTGGCGGTCCGCTCCCTGTACGATCAGTGCCAGAGCTTGGTCCGCATTGCCGGCAGTAAGTCGAACACATTTCCAGTGAGGGTTGGACTCCGCCAAGGCTGTCCTTTGTCACCGATTCTGTTCATAACTTTTATGGACATAATTTCTAGGCGCAGTCAAGGCGTTGAGGGGTTCCGGTTTGGTGACCGCAGGATGAGGTCTCTGCTTTTTGCAGATGATGTGGTCCTGATGGCTTCATCTGACCGGGATCTTCAGCTCTCACTGGATCGGTTTGCAGCCGAGTGTGAAGCGACCGGAATGAGAATCAGCACCTCCAAGTTCGAGTCCATGGTTCTCGCCCGGAAAAGGGTGGAGTGCCATCTCCGGGTTGGGGAGGAGCCCCTGCCCCAATTGGAGGAGTTCAAGTACCTAGGAGTCTTGTTCACGAGTGGGGGAAGAGTGGATCGTGAGATCGACAGGCGGATCGGTGCGGCGTCTTCAGTAATGCGGACGTTGTACTGATCCGTTGTGGTGAAGAAGGAGCTGAGCCGGAAGGCAAAGCTCTCAATCTACCGGTCGATCTACGTTCCCATCCTCACCTATGGTCATGAGCTTTGGGTCATGACCGAAAGGATAAGATCACGGGTACAAGCGGCCGAAATGAGTTTCCTCCGCCGTGTGGCGGGGCTCTCCCTTAGAGATAGGGTGAGAAGCTCTGCCATCCGGGAGGAACTCAAAGTAAAGCCGCTGCTCCTCCACATCGAGAGGAGCCAGATGAGGTGGTTCGGGCATCTGGTCAGGATGCCACCCGAACACCTCCCTAGGGAGGTGTTTAGGGCATGTCCAACCGGTAGGAGGCCACGGGGAAGACCCAGGACACGTTTGGAAGACTATGGCTCTCGGCTGGCCTGGGAACGCCTCGGGATCCCCCGGGAAGAGCTAGACGAAGTGGCTGGGGAAAGGGAAGTCTGGGTTTCCCTGCTTAGGCTGTTGCTTCCGCGACCCGACCTCGGATAAGCGGAAGAAGATGGATGGATGGAAGGAAAAATTACTTATGATCTTCCATAAATTATTTTTTTAATTTTTTCAAAAAGATTTGAATTAGTTAGTTTTTCACTTCTTTTTTTCGGTTGAATTTTGAATTTTAAAGAGTCGTAATTGAAGATAAACTATGTTTCAAAATTTAATTTTCATTTTCATTTTATACATATGTATATATAGATTTATTTATTAAAAGTAAATTCAGCAAATTGGCTATTTCTGGCAATTTATTTAAGTGTGTATCAAACTGGTAGCCCTTCGCATTAATCAGTACCCAAGAAGTAGCTCTTGGTTTCAAAAAGGTTGGTGACCCCTGATCTACACTATATTGCCAAAGGTATTTGGCCACCTGCCTTGACTCACATATGAACCTGAAGTTCCATCCCGTTCCTAACTCATATAGGGTTCATATGATGTTGGTCCATCTTTTGCAGCTATTACAGCTTCAACTCTGCTGGGACGGCTGTCCACAAGGTTGCGTAGTGTGTTTATAGGAATTATCGAATATTTTTCCAAAAGCGCATTGGTGAGGTCACACTGATTTTGGTCGAGAAGGCCTGGCTCTCATTCGCCGTTCTAATTCATCCTAAAGGTGTTCTATCGGGTTCAGGTCAGGACTCTGTGCAGGCCAGTCAAGTTCATCCACACCCCACACCAGACTCTGTCATCCATGTCTTAATGGACCTTGCTTTGTGCACCGGTGCAGTCATGATGGACGAGGAATGGGCCCACTCCAAACTGTTCCTACAAGGTTGTAAGCATGGAATTGTCCAAAATGATTTAGTATCCTGGATCATTCAAAGTTTCTTTCATTGGATTTCTGCTGTGCTTTTTTGTGGACTTCTGGATCTGCCTCGTGGGAGCCTCTTGACCATTGATTGATTGATTGATTGAGACTTGTCTCAGTAGATTGCACAGTACAGTACATATTCCGTACAATTGACCACTAAATGGTAACACCCGAATACGTTTTTGAACTTGTTTAAGTCGGGGTCCACGTTAATCGATTCATGGAGACCAGTTGCTGGGTGTCTGCCACACCAGAGTCCGTTTGGAGAGACTGGAGGAGATGCAGATGATGAGACAGGGCAGCAGACCTAGCACTGAGCGCCAGGACGGACAGGCTTCACAGTGTCTTGGCTGAATGAGCAGGTATCGGACACCTCGGTCATCCATGCGGACTGGACATTGGCCGAGAGTTGGTGGGCGGCCGAGAGTGGAGTTGGCTCTCTTGGTTGCAAAACTCTTGTGGAATTACAAAGCATTTAATCGTGGATATAGTACATGTGTAATGAAGTGTATATTGTCTTTAAAAACAGTTCACACGACTGGGAGGATGCTATTTTTTAGTTAGTTGGTCGCTTTTTACGAGCGAGCATACTTGCCAACCTTGAGACCTCCGAATTTGGGAGATGGGTGTGAGGTGGGCGGTGTTGAGGTGGGGGGGGTTGGTGGTAGCGGTGTTGTATATTGTAACGTCCCGGAATAGTTAGTGCTGCAAGGGTTCCGGGTATTTATGTTGTGTTATGGTGCGGATGTTCTCTTGAAATGTGTTTGTCATTCTTGTTTGGTGTGGGTTCACAGTGTGGCAGACATTTGTAACAGTGTTAAAGTTGTTTATACGGCCACCCTCAGTGTGACCTGTATGGCTGTTGATCAAGTATGTCTTGCATTCTCTTATGTGTGTCTGTAACAGCCGCATATATTATATGACTTGGAGAAAAAGAGGACGTGACGACAGGTTATAGAGGACGCTAAAAGCAGTGCCTTTAAGGCAGGGGTAGGGAACCTATGGCTCGCGAGCCAGATGTGGCTCTTTTGATGACTGCATCTGGCTCTCGG
>NC_084634.1:15167197-15169697 GCF_033978795.1 Nerophis ophidion
CAGAAACATTGCCAAGTAGTGCACGTGTTTGGTCAAGTTTAAGATTCATATAGTGAATAGAGTTTAAATTGGCCTGTTGTGATTGAAATAGTTTTACTTTGGAGGAATAACCTGAACTGTATCTTGCAGCCTCTATTATTGGCTATACGTTCACACTGCAGGGTCGGACGTCCCAATTTAAATTAATTTTTTCTGTCAAATCCGATCTTTTTAGCGGCCGTTCACATTACAAAATAAAAATGCGGTTTCTAATTCGAATGCATTCCGACCTTGTAAACATGGTTGCCACCACTCGTCAAGGATTTTGTGCGATCGAGGTCGACTTTTTCTCTGAACCGAATTATTGCACGGAGAAGATTAAGAAGGAAGAGGTTTTACGATAAATTTGGCTTTGATGCAGTCGGTGAGTTTCTAGAACATTTTATTTTCAACTGTTTTCTGCAACTATTGTAACCGTCTATTTTTGTGAATAAATATGATGCTTTTTGATGACGTTGGTTGACCTGAGCTCTGGAGCATTATCTTGGAAGTTGCATCACATATATATCTGATTTATATCCTCATACGAAAGAGACCTGAGTCGGGATATGAAAAAAAATTGAAATCACACTTTTAATCTACTTGTTGATTTACTGTTAATGCCTCACAATACGAAGGTCCTGAGCAGTCCTGGGTTCAATCCCGGGCTCCGGATCTTTCTGTGTGGAGTTTGAATGTTCGGTCCTGAGCAGTCCTGGGTTCAATCCCGGGCTCCGGAACTTTCTGTGTGGAGTTTGCATGTTCTCCCCGTGACTGCGTGGCAACACTAAAATGTTCCTAGTGTGTAAATGTAAGTGTGAATGTTGTCTGCCTATCTGTGGTGGCCCTGCGATGAGCTGGCGACTTGTCCAGGGTGTACACCGCCTTCTGCCCGTATGCAATTGGGATAAGTTCCAGCACCCCCTGCAAACCCCAAAAAGGGACAAGCAGTAGAAATGGATAGATGGATCTGGTTACTTTCTGTTGAAACATGCTTGGATCTGCACCACCATAGAGAGAAATCTCTATTCTTTTTATGCAATCAAACCACAAAAAGCATTTCCAACACAACAAAAAAAATGGATTAAAATGGTCAAAAAAATTTATTTATATTTTTTTTATATATTTAACCAAGAAAAGTTTTGGTTCCAAATTATTTTTTTTAAATATGACTCGACTTCAATTTTGTGCACAGTCTTTATGATGACGTCTCTATATATGGTGATTATTCCATATATGTGCAATACTGCTGACTACTTCCAACCCACATTTGAAAGATAAATACTAAGGGTGTCAAAAAAATTCTTAATCGATTAAAAAAAAATAATCAAATCGGTCCTGTCCAGCCACTCAGGCAAATCATATTGATGACTTTAGAAAAGATAAATGTTTTTGCCTTATTTGTATTTGACTCTATTAAGTGCTTGAGTAGTGTTATTCAAAAAAATCAGTTTTCTTTTAAATAATATAGAAATTGATCAGAGCTGTTTACATTCTTTATAGAGGAATGTAGTTAATCATAGAACTGTCACCCAATGTTATTAAAAAAAAAAGTAGTGATTTTGAATCGACATATTGTTCAAAAGAGGTCCTCACCCACAACATAGAAGATGAGTTGTAACCAAATCATTGATTTGTAATTAAAATAGAATGATAGAAAAAACATGATTTTTATGTTTGAAATATTTTTGTAAAATTTCAAATGTGTTATTTATTTTATTTGTTTATATATATATTTTTTGGTTGCATTAAAAAACATCTCTATCCATGCACTTATAATAAAATATGTAAAAAGCACTTATAACTTTACATTAGTTTTGGGCAATGCAACAAATTTGAGTCTTTGCTTCATTTTGATTTTGTGCGGTCTATACTTTTGTATATTGTACATATTACATATTGTTATGAAGGTGTCTAAGGCTTCACGGTGGTAGAGGGGTTAGTGCGTCTGCCTCACAATACGAAGGTCCTGGGTTCAAATCCAGGCTCGGGATCTTTCTGTGTGGAGTTTGCATGTTCTCCCCGTGAATGCGTGGGTTCCCTCCGGGTACTCCGGCTTCCTCCCACCTCCAAAGACATGCACCTGGGGTTTGGTTGATTGGCAACACTAAATTGTCCCTAGTGTGTGAATGTGAGTGTGAATGTTGTCTGTCTATCTGTGTTGGCCCTGCGATGAGGTGGCGACTTGTCCAGGGTGTACCCCGCCTTCCGCCCGATTGTAGCTGAGATAGGCGCCAGCGCCCCCCGCGACCCCAAAAGGGAATAAGCGGTAGAAAATGGATGGATGGATGAAGGTGTCTTTTACTACATTAGATATGTACTTGCAGTGTGTATATTGTACATATTGCATATTGTTATGAAAGTGTCTGTTATTATATTATATATATATATGTATACTTGCAGTGTGTATATTTTACATATTGCATATTATTATGAAGGTGTATGTTACTACATTATATATATATATATATATATATATATA
>NC_084634.1:15172197-15182197 GCF_033978795.1 Nerophis ophidion
CTTTCATCTCCGTAATATCGCTAAAATTCGCTCCATTTTGTCCACTAAAGACGCCGAGATCATTATCCATGCGTTTGTTACGTCTCGCCTCGACTACTGTAACGTATTATTTTCGGGTCTCCCCATGTCTAGCATTAAAAGATTACAGTTGGTGCAAAATGCGGCTGCTAGACTTTTGACAAGAACAAGAAAGTTTGATCATATTACGCCTGTACTGGCTCACCTGCACTGGCTTCCTGTGCACTTAAGATGTGACTTTAAGGTTTTACTACTTACGTATAAAATACTACACGGTCTAGCTCCAGCCTATCTTGCCGATTGTATTGTACCGTATGTCCCGGCAAGAAATCTGCGTTCAAAAGACTCCGGCTTATTAGTGATTCCTAGAGCCCAAAAAAAGTCTGCGGGCTATAGATCGTTTTCCGTTCGGGCTCCAGTACTCTGGAATGCCCTCCCGGTAACAGTTTGAGATGCTACCTCAGTAGAAGCATTTAAGTCTCACCTTAAAACTCATCTGTATACTCTAGCCTTTAAATAGACCTCCTTTTTAGACCAGTTGATCTGCCGCTTCTTTTCTTTCTCCTATGTCCCCCCCTTCCTTGTGGAGGGGGTCCGGTCCGATGACCATGGATGAAGTACTGGCTGTCCAGAGTCGAGACCCAGGATGGACCGCTCGTCGGGACCCAGGATGGACCGCTCGCCTGTATCGGTTGGGGACGTCTCTACGCTGCTGATCCGCTTGAGATAGTTTCCTGTGGACGGGACTCTCGCTGCTGTCTTGGATCCGCTTGAACTGAACTCTCGCGGCTGTGTTGGAGCCACTATGGATTGAACTTTCACAGTATCATGTTACACCCGCTCGACATCCATTGCTTTCGGTCCCCTAGAGAGGGGGGGTTGCCCACATCTGAGGTCCTCTCCAAGGTTTCTCATAGTCAGCATTGTCACTGGCGTCCCACTGGATGTGAATTCTCTCTGCCCACTGGGTGTGAGTTTTCCTTGCCCTTTTGTGGGTTCTTCCGAGGATGTTGTAGTCGTAATGATTTGTGCAGTCCTTTGAGACATTTGTGATTTGGGGCTATATAAATAAACATTGATTGATTGATTGATTGATTGATATACTTGCAGTGTGTATATTTTACATATTACATATTATGAAGGTGTCTGTTATTACATTATATATATATATATATATACATATATATATATATATATATATATATATATATATATATATATATATATATATATATACTTGCAGTGTGTATATTGTACATATTCCATATGGTTATGAAGGTGTCTGATACTACATCATATCTATATATCTATATACTTGGAGTGTGTATTACATATAGTTATTAAGGTGTCTGTTACTAAATTATACATATATACTTGCAGTGTGTATATTGTACATATTACATATTATTATGAAGGTGTCTGTTACTACATTATATATATATATATTTATACTTGCATGGTGTATATAAAACGTTGATGGATGGTTTCAAAGTTGTTTACGGGATTTAAAGGCTACATTGATGAGCGTTTTTTTTAATCATCTTTAAAGTCCTAAAAAATAAAGACATGTCTTCTTGTCTCTCATAATGATTGTGAATGATAGGCAAAATTCAGGGAAACAAAAGTGCAGTTCCCCTTTAACACCTTAGTGGCCACATGCGTGGACAGCACCTTTTAGCTCTTATTTCCAAAATTGTGTACACTACTGAATTAGGGTCTTATGCCGACATATGGACACTTATACTGCCCTCTGGTGGTGTCAGAGTATAACATACATTGTAATTTGGATAAAAAGTGTAAAAATAAAAATAAACATGTCCCTACACATGAAGTACACGTTTGTGTACTTATGGACTAAGTACATTATATCAAAAGATGATTTTTAGTTTTTATTCTAACTCTGGTCCAATAAGCCTACTCAGTGGCCTAGTGGTTAGAATCTCCGTCCTGAGATTGGTAGGTTGTGAGTTCAAATCCCAGCTGAGTCATACCAAAGACTATAAAAATGGGACCCATTACCTCCCTGCTTGGCACTCAGCATCAAGGGTTGGAATTGGGGGTTAAATCACCAAAAATGATTCCCGGGCGCGGCACTGCTGCTGCCCACTGCTCCCCTCACCTCCCAGGGGGTGAACAAGGGGATGGGTCAAATGCAGAGGACAAATTTCACCACACCTAGTGTGTGTGTGATAATCATTGGTACTTTAACTTAACTTAACAAATGATAGCATGCTGATAATAAAACAAAATGTAAGAACTGAACAGCAGTTATCATAACCGGCTGTTTAATGTTGTAATAAACAAAACTAAATTATTTATTCATGCGCACAAAAGTACCTAAAAATTGTTACCGTTGAGTACAGTATCGATTCCGAGGTCCTGGGAATTGGTACTGTATCGGTGCAAATACCAACTGCTAATAAAGGCCGTGACTGATTTCTCTTTCTGCGTGTAACAAGACTCTTGTTTTTGAGCAATTTCTCCTCCTTTCATCACCGGTGCCTCTCTAAAACCCAGGAAAGAGCCGAAACCGTCTCGAAGTGTGCGGTTTTCATCGAGACAAGACCCGCCTGTTGCGCAATCACCACTTTGCAGACCTACAGCTGCCGAACGGGAAGCAGGGCACTCATTTGCGTCCGACCCTGAAGGAAACCCGAGTGAGACGCCATTATCTGGTGCACCGCACCAATCACAGGCCAATAAGCCCAAGTGATGTGAAATAACAGAAAATAGATACCCATCTCAGCTGCCGGCTGGAATGATTGCTTCTGTCTGTGTTTTTCTTATCTGGGACGAGTCCGCTACTTAGCAAAGACCGAGGAAGTGGTTCAGTTCCAGCCATCAATTCATGCCCTTGTTAATCATAGTGGCCGCTAACTATGACACGTGTACTCAAGACAGTGGAAATTAATCACACTCGGAAGAAACCCTGTCACCGGGACAAGCGGTCTTGGAGTCGAGGTACAAGTAGAGCAGGGGTGCCCAAAGTGAGGTCTGGGGGCCAGATTTGGCCCGCCAAGTCATTTGGTTTGGCCCGCCAAATGGTGGTTTCCCAAATTTACTACATATTCATCGTTGTCATTCATTCATTCATTCATTGTATTACACATGTGGCCATTTATCGGATAAGGTGATCTCCGCTACCATATGTTGGTATGGGTATAAACCATGGGTGCCCGAACAAATCAAAGCATGCAGGGGTCATTTTGGTAGTTTTTCACCTTCAAATCCAATAACAATTTTTGTTCGAATAATTAGAAAATACCATTTCGAGCAACATTTTGTGTGATTGCTGAAGAGCCAGAGCCGAATTTAATTGCTAACAGTTAGCAGACTGGCCAGATCGCGTCAGGTAGCAAAAAGCATGAGCAAAACGAGCCCCCAAAAAAGGTACTATGCTAACATGCTGATATGTACATGTTGAATTGGCTAAAAAGAAAGCTAGCATGTTAATGTTAGCAAGCTTAAGTGCTAACTGTGTTTAGTGGTATGACGATTAGTCGACAAATGTCAGCAAAAAGTAGCAAAAAGTATCTTTAAAAAACAAGCCAAAAGAAAGGTACTATGCTAACATGCTGATGTATACCTGTTGAATTAGCTAAAAAAAGAAAGATAGCTTAATGATGTTAGCAAGCTAAAATGCTAACAGTAAATAATGGTACGACGATTTGTCGACAAATGTCAGCAATAAAATTTGTTGCCCACAATAGTCGCGACGTCATCACTCGTGTTTTTTCCGGGCGGAAAACATCGCTAGTGACAACAACTATAGGAGACGAAGTTGTGTGAAAAAGAACTTTAACTCTCATTTTAGCCAACGTCAACCAGGTGAACTTTGCCTACATCAATTTAAGTAGCATGCATGAAGTACCAAAATATGAATGAGATGTTTGTAAATGCAGTGAAAAAACTAAAAAAACAATAACAAATGCTAGCATTAGCATGCATGAAGTACCAAAATATGACTGAGATGTTTGTAAATCTACAAAATAGCTAAAAAAAAAGAAGTTATAATAACAACGATATGCTAACATGCAGATATATACCTGTTGAATTAGCTAAAAAAAAAAGCTAGCATGTTAATGTTTGCAAGCTAAAGTGCTAATTGTGATTAGTGGTACAACGTTTAGTCGACATTGTAGACAAAGGTCAGTAATAAAATTTGTCGCCCACACTAGTCGCGACGTCATCACAAGTGTTTTTTTCCGGGCGGAAGCGGGTCCGCGCTGCCACTTGCCAAAACATTGCTACAGGAGACAAAGTTGTGTGAAAAATAACTTTTAACTATCATTCTAGCCAAAGTCAGGTAGGTAAACTTTGCCTACATCAATTCAGGTATTTTTAGTAAGCAGCATCAAATTGCAATGCAGTAAAAAACACAATAACAAATGCTAACATTAGCATTAATCAAGTACCAAAATATGACTGAGATGTTTGTAAACCTACAAAATAGCAAAAAAAAAAAAAAAAAAAATTAGCTATACTAACAATGATATGCTAACAGGTGTCATATGTCAAGTAGCTAAAAGCATTAGCAAAATGAGGCAAAAAAAGGTACTATGCTAACATGCTGAAATATACCTGTTGAATTAGCTAAAAAAAGAAAGCTAGCATGCTGATGTTAGCAAGCTAAAGTGCTAACTGTGATTAGTGGTTACAAAGTTTAGTCAACATTGTCGACAAATGTCAGCAATAACATTTGTCGACCACAATAGTCGCAACGTCATCACAAGTGTTTTTTTCCGGCCGGAAGTGGGTCCGCGCTGCCACTTGCCAAAACATCGCTACAGGAGACAAAGTTGTGTGAAAAATAACTTTTAACTATCATTCTAGCCAAAGTCAGGTAGGTAAACTTTGCCTACATCAATTCAGGTATTTTTATTAAGCAGCATCAAATTGCAATGCAGCAAAAAACACAATAACAAATGCTAACATTAGCATTAATCAAGTACCAAAATATGACTGAGATGTTTGTAAACCTACAAAATAGCAAAAAAAAAAAAAAAAAATTTGCTATACTAACAATGATATGCTAACAGGTGTCATATGTCAAGTAGCTAAAAGCATTAGCAAAATGAGGCAAAAAAAGGTACTATGCTAACATGCTGATATATACCTGTTGAATTAGCTAAAAAAAGAAAGCTAGCATGCTGATGTTAGCAAGCTAAAGTGCTAACTGTGATTAGTGGTTACAAAGTTTAGTCAACATTGTCGACAAATGTCAGCAATAACATTTGTCGACCACAATAGTCGCGACGTCATCACTCGTGTTTTTTCCGATGATATGCTAACAGGTATCGTATGTCACATAGCAAAAAGCATTAGCAAAACGAGCCCAAAAAAAAAGTAGTATGCTAACATGCTGATATATACCTGTTGAATTAGCTGAAAAAAAGAAAGCTATGATGTTAGCAAGCTAAAATGTTAACTGTAACTAATGCTACGACGATTTGTTGACAAATGTCAGCGATAAAATTTGTCGCCCACAATAGCCGTGAAGTCATCATTTGTTTTTTACGGACTAAAAAAAATAAGTTATGCTAACAATGATATGCTAACAGGTATCATTTGTCAAATAGCAATAAAGTTAGCATGCTAATATTAAAATGCTAATGACTGGGGCGCCTGCTATACGTTGGACACGCCTGGTCTAAACGCTTCACTCACGGTGCTGCCGTGTTTGGCCCGCGGACTAATGGCACATTTTCACTTTGGTCCTTGAAAGCACAACGCTTGGGCTCTCCTTACGTAGAGTTTTTATAGGCTCTGCAGGGTCCGGTGTGTGGTACAACCAGGAGAACGCACGCTCCTAATTGAGACTAGAGCGCACCTCGCTTGACTTTCCACCCGAGACACTCCTGCAGGAGCCGGAGCGTGAAGGAGCGAGTAGGAGAAGCCAAATAGCGGCGGCTGTTCATCTTTTCCGCTCCGGCGACTTTATGCGGACTGTCTGCGTCCCCCGGCCTCCAGAGTGAAGTCCAAATTATACACGTATCTATACGTGGACACAATAAAACTGAGTATTTTATTCTCAGAAGTTACTCCCAATGGTTTTAAATAGATCATTTCATAAACCAAACCAGGGGTGTCCAAACTGTTTAACTTGGGGTCCGCATTGGGCAGGGGCCAAAAGCCAATTGCATGTAAAGTAATGATGCATATACATAGCCTTTACCGGGGGTGTCCAAATTACAGCCCGCGGGCCAAGTGGAACCCGGCGACGTCCTCAATTTGGCCAGCGAGACATGAGTGCAATTAGGTGGGCGGGGGATTTCATTAAAAGGGAGCATTATCACAATTTCAGAAGGGTTAAAACCAATAAAAATCAGTTCCCAGTGTTTTTTTTCGAAATTTTACCCATCATGGAATATCCCGAAAAAAGACTTCAAAGTGCCTGATTTTCGCTATCTGTAAATCCACCCGTCCATTTTCCTGTGACGTCACATAGTGACGCCAATACAAACAAATATGGCGGATAGAACAGCAAGATATAGCGACATTAGCTCGGATTCAGACTCGGATTTCAGCGGCTTAAGCGGTTCAACATATTACGCATGTATTGAAACGGATGGTTGAGGTGTGGAGGCAGATAGCGAAAACGAAATTGAAGAAGAAACTGAAGCTTGCATCTTTTGACCACTGGAGCAACTTAAATCTGTCGATTGGTAAGTGTTTGTTTGGCATTAAATGTGGGTGGAAGGAAAGGCTGGATGCAAATATAGCTACAAATCTACATACAGCTAGCCTAAATAGCATGTTAGCATCGATTAGCTGGCAGTCATGCCGTGACCAAATATGTCTGATTAGCAAATAAGTCAATAACATCAACAAAACTCACCTTTGTGATTTCGTTGACTTTATCGTTGGAAATGCATCTGCTTTGAGTGTCGCAGGATATCCACACATTCTTGCCATTTCTGCCATGTTAGCATCGATTAGCATGCCGTGCTAATCGATGCACAATCCGTCCCTGTTCGTGTTGTTACACCCGCCGACCACACACCGACGAGGCATGATGTCTCCAAGGTACGGAAAACAGTCGATAAAACGGAAAATAACAGAGTTGATTTGACTTGGTGTGTAATGTGTTTGAGAAAATGATGGATTGCTTCCCATTGTAACGTCACGGGTGAAAGGTCATCGCTCCGACACCAAACAATCGAAAGGCGTTTAAATCGCCAAATTCACCCTTTTAGATTTCGGAATTCGGTTAAAAAACATATGGTCTTTTTTCTGCAACATCAAGGTATATATTGACGCTTACATAGGTCTGCTGATAATGTTCCCCTTTAAAGTTAATTATCTAGCGCACTGCTAACTGCCAAAGTTGTGCATTCATCAGCGTTTACTTACGTGACACATTCCAAACAACCTTCATTAGTCATGGTCATACTTGCCAACCCTCTCGATTTTCCCGGGAGACTCCCTAATTTCAGTGCCCCTCCCAAAAATCTGCCGGGGCAACCATCCTCCCAACATTATTGGGGGCGGGCCTTAAAGACAAAGCCTTTAGCGGTCTTTCTCACCTGAAAAGGAGACTATTATATGTCTCTGGTATTCATAGGTTTATCTACAACCCATAAAGTAGGCAGGCACGGAACTATTTCTCAGCGTGTGTGTATTCCAGCCGGCACTGTTATGATCTGCTGCCCGGATCATATTATGATTTAGATTTTTTAGTCTTTTTGTGTTTTCTGTTGGTTTTGGTCTCCTTCGGTTCATTTTTCTACACCTCTCAGTTGGTTTCCATAGTTACTTTATTTTCACCTGCCGCCGTTTCCGGACGTGCACCTGTTTTGTGATTACTGTCATTATTTAAGCCTGCCTTCTCCAGTCAGTCAGTCTTGCTTCTTAATTTGTTTTCATACAACAAGTAACGACTTCGTTTTTTTCCTGCTTGCTACCTGCTAGCTTCCACGCTAGGTTATTTGTTTTGTAGCTCCCATGCTAGCTCTTTTAGTTTTATCAAAGTCTGTTTTACTGCTTAAATAAATCATTTCCTACCTGCACGCTGTGTCCGAAGCCCGTCTGCATCCCTGGGAGAACGAAACATATACATGCATATATGATGCATATACATAGCCTTTACCAGGGGTGTCCAAACTACGGTCCGCGGGCCAAGTGGAGCCCGGCGTCGTCCTCAATTTAGCCAGCGAGACAACATAAGTTCAATTAGATGAGCGGGGGGATTTCATTAAAGTTAATTATCTAGCGCAGTGCTCCCCAACCACCGGTCTGGGGACCGGTACCGGTTCGTGACGCATTTGCTACCGGGCCCCAGAGAAACATTAAATGTTTTACAAACGACTGCATTTCCTCTGACTTATCTTTCGCCTGTGACTATCATTGGTACTTTAAATTTAACGTAATATATAATTAGTATAATTGGATATTAAGAGTATGTAAAAGTTTGACTCCCACATTGTTTACTTCCGTTACGACCTCCTAAACATTTTGTAATCATTTAGAATTATCAAGCAGCTAAAAATGCGTCAAACACAGAGAAGTGTGGAGAGTGTTTTGTATTTTTCCCATCATGCTTTGTAATGCATTTAAATGGGTGTAATTTCATTGTTTTTAATTGGGTTTGGACATTTTCTATAATATCCACAAAGTTTAGTGAACAGGTAGTGTTATGTTGACTCTTAGTGTTGGTTGCAGTTTTCTTTTGCACCATGACTAGGGAAGGTTGTTCGGATTGTTTCGTACAAGTAAATTCTGTGCTATATTCACCTCAAAGCACAAGTCATTCTTTGCCACATTGGTGGATGGCATGGTGCGGTTGGGAGAGTGGCCATGCCAGCAACCTGGGGGTTCCTGGTTCGATCCCCACCTACTACCAACCTTGTCTTGGTGTGTCCTAGACTTCACCCATGCTTCTCATGGGTCGTGGTTAGGTGAATGAATGGGTGAATGTGGAAATACAGTCAAAGCGCTTTGAGTATCTTGAAGGTAGAAAATCGCTATACAAGTATAACCCATTTGTTTCCATTTCTAATATGTCGTTTCCCAAAGCCAACCACAAATGCACACGGCACACACAGCGTTGAGCATCTCCATGTGAGACAGGCCCCTTCTTTGGCTTATTTTAACACCCTTCGTAAAACCCATTTTATTCACTGGCTTTTAACCCAGCATGAGACTTTAAACTGTTTTGAACTTTTTAACTGTTTTTTATCGAACAAATTGTTCTCAGGTTAATTTGAATTTGCTTTTTCAATGTGTATTTTACATCTGTTTTAAATGTTATTTTTTAGTCGGTCCTCTGCCTCTATTTCTTTGTGGTGTACAGCCCTTTGTTCTTAAAATGTGGTTGTTTTTAAAGGGCTTTATAAATAAAGTTGGTATGGTATCTTTCAATGCTGCGACTGAAACTAAAGCGGGGGGTCACCCACATCTGCAGTCCTCTCCAAGATTTCTCATAGTCATTCACAGTGACGTCCCACTGGGTTTTGAGTTTTTCCTTGCCCTTATGTGGGCTCTGAACTGAGGATGTGGCTTGTGCAGCCCTTTGAGACACTTGTGACTTGGGGCTATATAAATAAACATTGATTGATTGATTGATTCACTTGAGATACTCACATGTGGGTGATCTTCTTTAGGCCATGAAACGAGTGTCTTTCCAGCCTCTGCAGGGTGACATCCACCGATATATATCTGCAAGAAATGATCACAGTCGTTCTGTTCTGAGAAGGAAGGGGGGATTCCTACGGACCCAGTTTACCGGACACATGAAACGTGAGGAATTTGGGGGAGGGGCGCTAGTCAATCCAGCCGCCAGATGGCAGTAGTGTGTTGTTGACCCCAGCGTGAGTTGCTCTGTAGAGTGACACTTTTCATCATTTTCAGCAGTCTGCATTGCAAAATTATTAAACCAAGGATTGGGGCCATACAGTAGGAATCCCTTCCCTACTGTAATAAGGTAAAGCATTTTTGAACTTGTGTGTGTGTGTGTGCAGGTTTTAAAACCGACAACCTTTTC
>NC_084634.1:15187197-15192197 GCF_033978795.1 Nerophis ophidion
ATATATATATAATGTGTGTGTGTATGTATGGATGTATATGCATGTTTGTGTATCTTTTTATATATATATATATGTATGTGTGTGTGTGTGTGTATACATATATGTATGTATATATGCGTGTATACATATATGTATATATATGTGTATACATATATGTATATATATGTGTGTGTATACATATATGTATATATATATGTGTGTATACATATATGTATATGCATATGTTTGTGTATCTTTATATATATATATGTGTGTGTATGTTTATATATATATGTGTGTGTGTATGTATGTATATATATATATATATATATATATATATATATATATGTGTGTGTGTGTGTGTGTGTATATATATATACATATATATATATATGTGTGTGTGTATATATATACATATATATAGATATATACATATATATCTATATATATATTTGTATATATATGTGTATGTATGGATGTATAGGCATATGTTTGTGTATCTTTATATATATAGTGATGTTTTCTGGACGTCATGAACAGTTGGACAACTCTTCTATGTTATGACATATACTGATAAATTAAAAAAAAAATGAATTGATTAAATGTGTTTATAATTACGAGTAACTTAGTAATGACCTTTGTCAGATGCTCATAATTATTATTTATGAGCATTTGACGATGGTCAATTACGTAAGTGTGATTAGTTCAATGTGGTCTTGTAAAGTGTGTTACTAGTGGGACATTTTATAGCCTAAATACAAAAAAGTTTGATGTTAAAAGATTTGTTTTTATTGGTGTTATAGCAATACAGAATACAAGACACAATGATAGCTGATGACTACAAAGTAAAAAAAATATACTTTTTTAGAATTTTGGATAGTTTATACTGACTTTTGAATGCTTTGAAAATATGTTGAAGTTCTCCACCTCAAGCTATGGTGCTAAGAAGTCCATTTAGATTTTGTTCAAGAATAGGTTAGTTCTGCATGAGTTTTTCCATGAAAAATAACATGTATGGTTTCCAATATAAACCTGTATGCTCTCCTGCGCTAGAATCAGCAGTGGCTGCTTCACCTGAGTTTGACCCCACAGCAAACACTCACCAGCAGACTAATGATGTATTTCATGGTGATGAAGACACTGCTTGGATGTTTTGGTTTACTAGTTAACTGCTGTAACCCTGGCAGGGATTAAGCCATTAATCAACATCTTAGCCGAATCATTTTTTTTTTAATAGCAAAATATAGGCTACATTTTATATAACTCAATTTAAACTTTAATTGAGCTTAAATGAGTCTTACTTTTGAGTCCTGTTGTTGTTTTGGATATTTGTTTCATTCTAACATATTCCATGTGTTCTTTATTCTACTTTCTAATTTCAGATTAATGGTACATATTTACCAGTGGACTAATTTGAGCCAGAACACTTGTTTTGGGATTTTTGCATATCAGCGTTTGATTGTTAAATACAATTTAATACCTACTTGTTGAGTGGTTAATTGAAAATGTAATTGCAATCAGAGGTGTAATAACACTTTGCAAATCAGTGACATGAGACTAAGATAACTAATAATATTTAATTTATATAATAATACTCGATAACTAATATTTAATTTATATAATAATACTCTGACTTGTTAAGTGGTTAATCGTGAATGAGGATACAAATTGGGTGTATTTTTGGTCATTTCATCGTCTAAACTACAGATGCGCGTGCACTAACTAAAAATGGCGGATGCACTCAAGACAGTTTGGGTAGTTTAATTCCATATATCAGGGTTGTCCAAACTTTTTGATTTCAGGGCCGCGTTGGGCTAAAAACAATTGGCTGGGGCTAAAAGTTGACTGCATGTAAAGTAACAATATATATATATATATATATATATATATATATATATATATATATATATATATATATTTGCTTGTGTGTACATATTATATTAATATAATTGATTTATAATTGAATATTAAGAGTATGTAAAAGTTTAACTTCTACCTTGTTTACTTCCGTAACAACCTCCTTAAAGTTTTGTAATCAAGTAGATAAAATGTGTCAAACATGGATAAGTGTGGAGAGAGTGTCATTTTCTATTTGTTATGGCACTTGGACGTTTTTTTTATAACAGGATATACAAACCCCAAAACCAGTGAAGTTGGCACGTTGTGTAAATGGTAAATAAAAACAGAATACAATGATTTGCAAATCCTTTTCAACCTATTTTCAATTAAATAGACTGCAAAGACGAGATACTTAACATTCGAACTGGAAAACTTTATTTTTTGGCAATTATTAGCTCATTTGGAATTCGATGCCTGCAACGTGTTTCGAAAAAGCTGGCATTAGTGGCAAAAAGACTGAGAAAAATGAGTAATGCTCATCAAACGCTCATTTGGAACATCCCACAGGTGAACAGGTTAATTGGGAAGAACTTGTAAACTCCACTCAGAAAGATCCCGACCCCGGGATTGAACCCAGTACTACTCAGGACCTTCTTATTGTGAGGCAGATGCACTAACCTCTTTTCCACCGTGCTGCATATATATATATATATATGTATATATATGGATATATATATATATATATATATATATGTATATATGTATATATATATGATGCACTAACCTCTGTTCCACCGTGCTGCACACATATATATATATGTGTATATGTATGTATGTACTTTTGTGTGTGTGTGTGTGTGTGTATATATACATACATATGTATATATACAAACCCCGTTTCCATATGAGTTGGGAAATTGTGTTAGATGTAAATATAAACAAAACAATGATTTGCAAATCATTTTCAACTCATATTTAGTTGAATATGCTACAAAGACAACATATTTGAAGTTCAAACTGATAAACATTGTTTGTTGTTGCAAATAATCATTAACTTTAGAATTTGATGCCAGCAACACGTGACAAAGAAATGGGGAAAGGTGGCAATAAATACTGATAAACTTGAGGAATGCTCATCAAACACTTATATGGAACATCCCACAGGTGTGCAGGCTAATTGGGAACAGTTGGGTGCCATGATTGGGTATAAAAGCAGCTTCCATGAAATGCTCAGGCATTCACAAACAAGGATGAGGCGAGGGTCACCACTTTGTGAACAAATGCATGAGAAATTTAAGAAGTACATTTCTCAACAAGCTATTGCAAGGAATTTAGGGATTTTACCATCTACGGTCCGTAATATCATCAAAAGGTTCAAAGAATCTGGAAAAATCACTGCAGGTAATATTGAACGTCGGTGACCTTGGATCCCTCAGGCAGTATTGCCTGACATCAGTGTGTAAAGGATACCACCACATGGGCTCAGGAACACTTCAGAAAACCACTATCAGTAACTAAAGTTGGTCGCTACATCTGTAAGTGCAAGTTAAAACTCTACTATGCAAAGCGAAAGCCATTTATCAACAACACCCAGAAACGCAGACAGCTTCGCTGGGACCGAGCTCATCTAAGATGGACTGATGCAAAGTTTAAAAGTGTTCTGTGGTCTGACGAGTCCACATTTCAGATTGTTTTTGGAAACTGTGGACGAAAATAACCGTCCGGATTGTTATAGGTGTGTCATGGGGGTGTGTTAGTGCCCAATGCATGCATAACTTACACATCTGTGAAGGCACCATTAATGCTGAAAGGTACATACAGGTTTTGGATCATTATATGTTGCCATACAAGCAACGTTACATGGACGCCCCTCCTTATTTCAGCAAGACAGTGCCAAGCCACGTGTTACAACAGCGTGGCTTAATAGTAAAAAATGTGTGTACTAGACTGGCCTGTCTTTAGTCCAGACCTGTCTCCCATTGAAAATGTGTGGAGCAATATGAAGCCTAAAATACCACAACTTAAGCCATACTATTTAGCAAGATTGGGAAATAGTTCTACCTGAAAAGCTCCAAAAATTGGTCTCCTCAGTTCCCAAACGTTTACTGAGTGTTGTTAAAAGGAAAGGCCATGTAACACAGTGGTAAAAATGCCCCTGTGACAACTGTAACACAGTGGGCTGCTGCCATTAAATTATAAGTTAATGATTATTTGCAAAAACAATTTGAACATTAAGTATCTTGTCTTTGCAGTCTATTCAATTGAATATAAGTTGAAAAGGATTTGCAAATCATCGTATTCTGTTTTTATTTGCGAATTACACAACGTGCCAACTTCACTGGTTTTGGGTTTTGTATTTGATTTGAAATTTTTGGGACTTATGCAGACCCCAAATGTTCAACAGCAGGTAACAAAAGTGGGTTTTGCACAATGCGGCCCTTTTAAAGAACTAATAATCTTTAGGGTCAACCCCTTTTAAAGAACTAATAATCTTTAGGGTCAACCCATCTCTCTAAGTATCTTAGAGATAATTATTAAATATGAATAAACTCAAGAGTAAGAATTCCGTCTCAATATTTGAGAGGGCCCCTGGCTCCTTTGTTGTGGAAAAGTTGGACCCCGAGGTTAACAAGGTTTAAAACCCCTGGTTTAGTGGACGTGGAAAAAACAATACTTTTGAAAAACTCAAACAAAGCGACACAAAGCAGACCTTGGCACACCTATTCTACCCGCCCGTCACGAGAGCCTCGGCACAAAACCAAACAACCAGCATAAAAAACCAATGAGCCCATCTCGCCGGCTTAAGGGGAAAATTGCAGCCTAAATTTGTCTTTTTGGATCGAAACCCAAGAAAACAAACAGGTTGGGGATTGGTTTTGAAGTAGGGCTGACGCCACATGATTCATCGCCGTGTCAGCAGAACTGACAACAGTTCACGCCGGGCTCTTATTTTGACATGTAATCATTGGAGATTGCTGCGATCCATTGAAAACACGTCTTGAACCTTTTGAATAAAGCAACGCTATGTCATAGTTGTACCTTAAAACAGCTGATGGCTCATTGGTGTGTCTTGTCATGACATCATCTACTTTCCTGGTCCATACGCTTGTGTGTTTATTTCGTTTTGGTTCGAACACTAGAAACCCGGGGTCACCAACCTTTTTGAAACAAAGAGCTAATTC
>NC_084634.1:15197197-15324697 GCF_033978795.1 Nerophis ophidion
AAGTTAAAGTTAATGATTGTCACACACACACACTAGGTGTGGCGAAATTTGTCCTCTCCATTTGACCCATCCCCTTGTTCACCCCCTGGGAAGTGAGGGGAGCAGTGGGCAGCAGCGGTGCCGCGCCCGGGAATCATTTATGGTGATTTAACCCCCAATTCCAACCCTTGATGCTGAGTGCCAAACAAGGAGGCAATGGGTCCCATTTTTATATTCTTTGGTATGACTCGGCCGGGATTTGAACTCACAACCTACCGATAACCACTAAGCCACTGAGTAGGTGTTAACACTGTCATTAAAAAGAATAAGAGTCTTATTATACTCTAAAAATGTTGGTTTTACTTAAAAATGCACGCATATAGTTGTGTTCAGTCTTAAAAAATATTATATGGCTCTCACGGAAATACTTTTAAAAATATTTGGCATGTACGGCTCTCTCAGCCAAAAAGGTTCCCGACCCCTGCCTTAGAGTCATACAACTTGGTATGTGACACATGCTACCTGTTAGCATGCTAACTTTTTTTGCAAATTTTTCAACCGTTTACCCCATAGTCCTATTTTTTCCTTGACAAATGCTACCTTTGTTTTAGCCATTTTCGCAAGAGTACACGTTTGACTCAATAAACTTGGTACCGACACATGCTGATGTTAGCATTTTAGTTTGACTAAGAATACATGTTGTAGTTCCTGCTTTGACTACCCAAGAAACAAACCTAAGTTTTGATTATACAGTCGACGTACGCTTGTCAGTGCTGCTCGGAGACAAAACTGATTGGCGAAAATGAAATTGTTTGCCCAAAATGTTTGCGGTAATTGGTTGAATTTACGTTAATTGGTGAGCTTGTGATAATGCTTGGGACTGCTTGAATAAATGTTCAAAAAATAATCTGTTTTCTACTTAAAGTCTTTTTTTTTTTTTTTATTAAGAAATGTTGCCGTGTGGTTGGGAAAGTGCTTTTGACGTTGTCTTTGAACGCATCGCCATGCTCTGCAGGCTCTCAAGTATGTGTGTGCTTTCTTCCCAGCGTTCTGACTCGCACTGACACATGCTGTGACCTTTACAAGCAAACACAAAGTGGCCACTTCTTCCCTCGCACACACTTATTTGCTATCGGTAAATTGCTTGTAATGTTGTTATGATTATATGCTTTTATATTATAACAGCCTCATGGACAGGTTGCTGTCCTAAAGGGTAACAATAAGAGGGTGGACAAAGGCTAAATTTGGGCCCTAAACAGAATTCAAAATTGTAAATTTTGTTTTTTCTTTTATTAACTTGAATTTAATTTGATGCATGTTTTGTACAGAGGTGAAACAGGTTTTAAAATGTTCAGCTATTTTCTATGTGTTATTTCACATATTTCTGTTTGTTGTTGTTACATTGTTGATATTACAATAACAGTTGTGGTCAAAAGTTTGGATACACTTGTAAAAAAACACAATGTCATGGCTGTCTTGAGTTTCCAATCATTTTTTTACAAATCTTAGTTTTTTGTGATAGAGAGATTGAAGCACATACTTGTTGGTCACAAAAAACATTCATGTAGTTCTGGTTCTTTTATGAATTTATTATGGGTCTACTGAAAATGGGACCAAATCTTCCGGGTCAAAAGTATACATACAGTTAATGTTAATATTTGGTTACATGTGCCTTGGCAAGTTTCACTGCAATAAGCCGCTTTTGGTAGCCATCCACAAGCTTCTGGCAAACTTCTGGTTGAGTTTTTGACCACTCCTCCTGACAAAATTGGTGCAGTTCAGTTTAATTTGTTGTTTTTTTGACATTCTGAATTTTTTCTTCAGCTTAGTCCTCACGTTTAATCCAGGACTTTGGGAAGGGCATTCCAAAACTTTAATTGATTTAGCCATTCCTTTAACACTTGTGACGTGTGTTTGGGGTCATTGTCCTGTTGGAACACCCAACTGCGCCCAAGACCCAACCTCCGGGCTGATGATTTTAGGTTGTCCTGAAGAAATTGGAGGTAATCCTCCTTTTTATTGTCCCATATAAAGCTCCAGTTCCATTGGCAGCAAAACAGGCCCAGGGCTTAGTACTACCACCACCATGCTTGACGGTGGGTATGGTGTTCTTGGGATTAAAGGCATTATCTTTTGTCCTCCAAACGTATTGCTGGGTATTGAGGTCAAATAGCTAAATTTTTGTTTGATCCGACATCAAATGGACAAATATTAGACCGTCGGTAGGAAAGTTCTGTGGTCAGTACATTTATGTGTGTGTGTGTGTGTGTGTGTGTGTGTATATATATATATATATATATATATATATATATATATATATATATATGTAATATTACATATGTATGTATGTATGTAATATACATATATATGTATATGTACATATGTGTATGTATGTATAGCTATATATGTATGTACATGTATATATGTATATACTGTATATATGTATGTATATATGTATACGTGTATATATAAGTATATATCTATATATATATGTGTATGTGTGTAAATCCATATTTGTGTATGTATGTATATCTATATATGTATGTACATGTATATACTGTATATATGTACGTATATGTGTGTGTGTGTGTGTGTGTATATATATATATATATATATATATATGGAGATATATATGTTGTAGTGTGTATATATACATATGTATTTATATATATGTATGTATATGCTGAATGTAAACAAATGGGTGGATCTACACAGATAGTGATTGTAATGATACCAAGTACAAGAGCCGTATCTAGTTGATACTACAGGGCTTATTACATTGAGATTTTTTATCATCACAAAATGCTTTTTCTTTTTTTTTTTCTTTTCTTTTCATATTATGTTTATGAACTAAGGATATACGTCCCTGGATCCATGAGGACTTTAAATATGACTGATGAATGGCCATGTAACGACTTGGTAATGTACTGATACCTACATTTGTGCTATCATCCAATACTAATGTAAAGTATCAAACAACAGAAAAATAAGTGATTATTACATTTTAACAGAAGTGTAGATAAAACATATTGAAAGAGAAAATAAGCAGATAATATCAGTAAATGAGTACATTAATAAACAAATTTCTACCGCTTGTCCTTAACAATTTTTACAAAATAATAGAATGATAAATGACACAATATGTTACTGCATATGTCAGCAGCCAAATTATGAGCCTTCGTTTGTTTACTTACTACTAAAATTGTCCAGCATGTTCAGAATTTTGTTTAAGGCCAAAGTTGTCCTGTGATTGCAATAAGGAAAATATGTTTAATGCACCGTAAGATTTGACGTTAAAATAACACAGATAATGGCATTTTTTGTAGTTCCCTTTTTTTAGAAAATTTTCGAAAAGTATCGCAATGCATTTTGGTATCGGGACAACCATGTTAAATAAATAAATACATATATATGTATATATATATATATATATATATATATATATATATATATATATATATATGTATATATATTTATATATCCGCCCGAATGCAGCTCAAATAGGCGCCACAGCATCCCCCTGCGACCCCAAAAGGGACAAGCGGTAGAAAATGTGTGTGTGTGTGTGTGTGTGTGTGTATGTATATAAATATATATATATATATCCATCCATCCATCCATTTACTACCGCTTGTCCCTTTTGGGGTCGCTGGGGGCGCTGGTGCCTAACTCAGCCACAATCAGGCAGAAGGCGCCGTACACCCTGGACAAGTCGCCACCTCATCGCAGGGCCAACACAGATAGACAGACAACATTCACACTCACATTCACACACTAGGGCCAATTTAGTGTTGCCGATCAACCTATCCCTTGTGCATGATTTTTAAGGTGCGAGGAAGCCGGAGTACCCGGAGGGAACCCACGCAGTCACGGGAAGAACTTGCAAACTCCACTCAGAAAGATCCCGAGCCCGGGATTGAACCCAGTACTACTCAGGACCTTCTTATTGTGAGGTAGATGCACTAACCCCTTTTCCACCATGCTGCATATATTTATATATATATATATATATATATATATATTTATATTTATATATATATATACACACACATACCCTGTTTCCATATGATTTGGGAAATTGTGGTAGATATATAAACAGAATATAAACAGAATACAATGATTTGCAAATCATTTTCAACCCATATTCAGTTGAATATGTTACAAAGACAATGTATTTGATGTTCAAACTGATAAACATTTTTTTTTGTTGCAAATAATCATTAACTTTAGAATTTGACGCCAGCAACACGTGACAAAAAAGTTGGGAACGGTGGCAATAAATACTGATAAAGTTGAGGAATGCTCATCAAACACTTATATGGAACATCCCACAGATGTGCAGGCTAATTGGGAACAGTTGGGTGCCATGATTGGGTACAAAAGCAGCTTCCATGAAATGCTAAGTAATTCACAAACAAGGATGGGGCGAGGGTCACCACTTTGTAAGCAAATTGTCGAACAGTTTTAGAACAACATTTCTCAACGAGCTATTGCAAAGAATTTAGGGATTTTACCATCTACAGTTCGTAAAATCATCAAAAAGTTCAGAGAATCTGGAGAAATCACTGCATGTAAGCGATGATATTTTGGACTTTTGATCCCTCAGGTGGTACTGCATCAAAAACCGACATCAGTGTGTTAAGGATATCACCACATGGGCTCAGGAACACTTCATAAAACCACTGTCATTAACTACAGTTGGTCGCTACATCTGTAAATGCAAGTTAAAACTCTACTATGCAAAGCCAAACCCATTTTTCAACAATATTCTGAAACGCCGCCGGCTTGGCTGGGCCCGAGCTCACCTAAGATGGACTTATGCAAAGTGGAAAGGTGTTCTATGGTCTGACGAGTCCACATTTCAAATTATATTTGGAAACAGAGGACGTGGTGTCCTCCAGAACAAAGAGGAAAATAACCATTTGGATTGTTATAGGCGCAAAGTTCAAAAGCCAGCATCTGTGATGGTATGGGGGTGTATTAGTGCCCAAGGCATGGGTAACTTACACATCTGTGAAGGCACCATTAATGCTGAATGGTCCATACAGGTTTTGGAGCAACATATGTTGTCCTCCAAGCAACGTTATCATGGACGCCCCTGCTTATTTCAGCAAGACAAGTGTTACAACAGCGTGGCTTCGTAAGAAAAAAGTGCCGGTACTTTCTTTGCCCGCCTGCAGTCCAGACCTGTCTCCCATCGGAAATGTGTGGCGCATTATGAAGCGTAAAATACGACAACGTGGACCCCGGACTGTTTAACGACTGAAGCTTTACATAAAACAAGAATGGGAGAGAATTCCACTTTCAAAGCTTCAACAATTAGTGTCCTCAGTTCCCAAACGTTTATTGAGTGTTGTTAAAAGAAAAGGTGATGTAACACAGTGGTGAACATGCCCTTTCCCAACTACCTTGGCACGTGTTGCAGCCATGAAATTCTAAGTTAATTCTTATTTGCAAAAAAAAAAATAAAGTTTATGAGTTTGAACATCAAATATCTTGTCTTTGTAGTGCATTCAACTGAATATGGGTTGAAAAGGATTTGCAAATCATTGTATTCTGTTTATATTTACATCTAACACAATTTCCCAACTCATATGGAAACGGGGTTTGTAATATTGTATATATACATGCATAATTTCAAGAAATGATTTATATTTGTTATATATAAAAACAAATATATATATATATATATATATATATATATATATATATATATATATATATATGTATGTATATATATATATATATATATATATATATATATATATATATATAATTATTTATTATATGTCTAATTATTTATTATATGTTTAATATATCCCCAATATGGTTATATATAATCATATTGGGGATATAAATCCAGAATCAAATGTCATCCCCGGCAAATAGAAAGTCATATTACTAACTTTGTGGGATTTATGCCATTATTATGACGATTTGACAGATTGTTAAAGTGTCATGTGGGAGCACTTTAAAAACCATTGCAATATAATCATTATTCCAGCAAAGCGTCGGCGTCCACTGGCTAAAGGACATCCGTGGAACATGTACTTACAGTGTCTCTGTGCCTGCAGGGAAATCGGGGAGCCTCTCTATGTCAACACAGGAGATGGTGTGGCTCTTCCACTCTGAGCACTCACATGCATCAGGACAGGACTCAGCCTGGGACCAAGTGTTCATGTGGAGGACAAACAAAGCGCATGCTATCACGTGCATGTTGGAGTGTCTCGCTTTCGCTCGTCTCTTGTGGTCTTCTTGGTGACCCTCAGGTAAATACGTGCAGGGTAGAGCATCCAGATTGTTCTCCCGAAGCTCTGCAAAGAGTTGTCTTCCCTGGTTCCCAAGAGATTGTGTCTGTGAGACTGGAAAGGATGCCGGAGGCAGGGCAGCTGGAGCTCTTTAGTGGAGTCTTTTTGGAGGTGGTCTTCAACTTGAGGGTGGACTTATGAGGCGCTCTGGTGTTAAATTGGAGAACAACTCCCTCTCTCACCTCTTTTGGGTATTGTGAAGGTCTTGTGTAAAGCAACATGCTTGAAAAGGGGGAAAGAGATGATTTATTCTTATTCCATATATACAGTTTTAGTGGAAATATCAACCACAATGGTATTTGCTCCTATGGGGCGCCAACAAGTATGAGGAGGAAAAGTATTCGTTTTTGTGCTCAATTGAAGCTAGAACCCCCACTGATTACTGATAATTCACCCTATATCATATTTTATGAACTATATTTCCTTGGCTTACATTTTGTGATTCAAAGTGTGTTCACTTCCTGTTTGCGTTTGGGTCATCATTTTGTAAATTATAAGAAAAGAGAAAAGTGATTGTGTAGCAAAGGATAGATAGCCCAGCGATGAGGGAAAGATGGAAAGGAAAATGTATGTTGAAAAAAAACAAAACATACTAATTAGAAAATATTCTCAAAACAATAAAATAGCGTATATTTCTTTCTTTTCTCTTTTTTTTCTTAGTTTATTTGGAAAATGACATACCTACATTATACATCAGGCAATTTCATATCATTTCACAATACATCATGTCCGAAAAGGAGTAGGAAGAAGCAAAGCTTATTTAATCCTCCCCCTTTCCCACAAATATATACATTCATTCACTGACCTTCTTTACAGCAAAATGACATCCATGAATGAGTAACACAACAGTTTTGTAATATGTACTTAATTAATTCAGTCATTATTAACATACTGAGATTGAGAATATCTTATTTTCAATATGGTTGAAAGTGTTTCTCATAATTCTTCTTCTTTGTACTTTGTATAGCTCGGTTGGTAGAGCGGCCGTGCCAGCAACTTGAGGGTTGCAGGTTCGATTCCCGCTTCTGCCATCCTAGTCACTGCTGTTGTGTCCTTGGGCAAGACACTTTACCCGCGTGCTCCCAGTGCCACCCACACTGGTTTAAATGTAACTTAGATATTGGGTTTCACTATGTAAAGCGCTTTGAGTCACTAGAGAAAAGCGCTATATAAACATAATTCACTTCACTTTTAATTTGAACAACCTCTTAAAGGCCTACTAAAATCCACTACTACCCACCACGCAGTCTGATAGTTTATATATCGATGATGAAATATTAACATTGCAACACATGCCAATACGGCTTTTTTAGTTTTCTAAATTACAATTTAGTTTTGTCTTGAAAACGTCTCGTAATGATGACGTGTACGCAATACGTCACGCGTTTTTAGGAAGTATGAGCACTGCACACACACACAGCTAAAAGTCGTCTGCTTTAACGGCATAATTACACAGTATTTTGGAGATATGTGTTGCTGAATCTTTTGCAATTTGTTCAATTAATATTGGAGAAGTCACAGTAGAAAGATGGAGGTGGGAAGCTTTAGCCTTTAGCCACACAAACACACAATGATTCCTTGTTTAAAATTCCCGGAGCTGAAACTTTCCCATGAATCAGAGCGCGGTCAAGCAGACATGGATCCCAACCGAATGTCAATCAGCAGATTTCGGTGAGAAAATTGTGGTTAAAAAGTCGGTTCTTACCGGAGAAAAGCTGAGCTTGTGCCGTCCATAGCTGCCGTCGACTCCCCTGAGACACTGCGCCTCAAGACACCCGTGGAGACACCCTTCCGACTATCAGGTACTATTTAACTCACTAAAACACTAGCAACACAATAGAAAGATAAGGGATTTCCCAGAACTATCCTAGTAAATGTGTTTAAAAACATCGTAATCCGTCCCAATGCAATCGCGTTTTTGTTTTTTTTAACTCATTTTTTATTTTTATTTATTTTTTTTTCAAGTCCGTCGCTATCAATATCCTCAAACACGAATCTTTCATCCTCGCTCAAATTAATGGGGAAATTGTCGTTTTCTTGGTCCGACTAGCACTTTTTGTTGGAGGCTCCCATTAAAAACAATGTGAATATGTGAGGAGCCCCCACACGTGCGACGTCATCGTCTGCGACTTCCGGTACAGGCAGGGCTTTTCTCTTAACACCGACAGCTGCGAACTTTACCGTGGATGTTCTCAACTAAATCCTTTCAGCAAAAATATGGCAATATCGCGAAATGATCAAGTATGACACACAGAATGGACCTGCTATCCCCGTTTAAATAGGAAAATCTCATTTCAGTAGGCCTTTAAAGTGGATCATATCAGTACAATGTTTAACTTCTTTACTTAATCCATTCCATAGTTTAATTCCACATACTGATATGCTCAAGGTTTTAACTGTTGTACGTGCATTGAAGATGCGTGGTTTGCGGTCTCATCCACGGAGTCCGCGGATAAACCGCGGGTCGGGCGGGTGACATGACGAAAAAATAGACTTTAATTAGATTCGGGCGGATGGTGGTTGAATCGTCCGGAAATATTTGATATACATGGTTCTGGGATCGGTATCCTTTGCCATTCAAAGAGCCATTTAAGACCCGTGTCATAAAGCGAAGAAGACGATAGGAGACGCTAATATTCTCTAGAATGACTGCCGGCAGTCACCCAGTTAATAAGTATTAGGGCGTGCTATGAAGTCATTGACTTTGTCGCCTTGTACAGCATGTACGATCTGCTTGTCAGTCCTTCATCATGTTGTGTGTGGCTTCCGCAGCAACACGCACACGACTGCAAGGCATACTGGGTGACACAGAGTACACTAATGGTTGTGATATAAACAATTTTAACACTCTTAGTAATATGCACCACGCTGTGAAGCCACACCAAACAAGATTGACAAACAGATTTCGGGAGGACATCCTCCCAGTAGCACAACATAAACGCAACACAATAAATACCCAGAATCCTTTGTACCCATGACACTTCCTGACTATTTTATACACCCCGCTAGCAGCAAACCCCCACCCCTCACCCCATGCGTTGGTAAGGTGCGCGAGGTTGGGGGCGCGGGGTTGTAAAATATATTCAGGATGTGTCACAGATACAAAAGATTCTGGGTATTTGTTGTGTTGCGTTTATGTTGTGTTACTGGGAGGATGTTCTCCCAAAATGTGTTTGTCAATCTTGTTTGGTGTGGCTTCACAGCGTGGCGCATATTAGTAAGTTTTAAAGTTGTTTATATCACAACCATCAGTGTACTCTGTATCACCCAGTATGCCTTTCAATCTTGTACGTGTGAATGCGGAAGCTGCACACAACATGTTGCCAGACTAACAATTGGTGTGTACATGTTGTTTAAGGTGTCAAAGGCAATGGCTTCACAGCACGCCCATATCCTTGTCATCAGGATGAACGCCAATTGGATAATCGCGAGAACTTTAGCGGCTCCAATTGTCTTCGTTCCTCTGTGAAATGGATTTAGACAGCTCTGTTAGTGGTAAAGGTGGCCAACCTCTGATGTATTTCTGCGGGCGGGTGGCGGGCGGATGCGTTTCTGATAAAAGGTTAGTTCGGCCGGTGGATGACGACTTTGGTGACACGGTTGCGGATGATATAATTGCCTATCCGCGCATCTTTAACGTACATACAAATGTTTTAAATTATATTTTCCTGTATGATTACATTTCTCCTCTTTAGTTAAGAACAGTTGTACATTCTTTGGTAGAAAGTTATAATTTGCTTTTTACATCATTTTAGCTATTTGCAATTTTACCAAATCACAGAACTTTAAAGGCTTACTGAAATGAGATTTTCCTATTTAAACGGGGATAGCAGGTCCATTCTATGTGTCATACTTGATCATTTCGCGATATTGCCATATTTTTGCTGAAAGGATTTAGTAGAGAACATCCACGATAAAGTTCGCAACTTTCGGTGCTAAGAGAAAAGCCCTGCCTCTACCGGAAGTCGCAGACGATGATGTCATAAGTGCGGGGGCTCCTCACATATTCACATTGTTTTTAATGGGAGCCTCCAACAAAAAGTGCTATTTGGACCGAGAAAACGACAATTTCCCCATTAATTTGAGCGAGGATGAAAGATTCGTGTTTGAGGATATTGATAGCGACGGACTAGAAAAAAAAAAAAACTTAAAAAAAAAAATCCAATTGCATTGGGAGGGATTCCGATGTTTTTAGACACATTTACTAGGATAATTCTGGAAAATCACTTATCTTTCTATTGTGTTGCTAGTGTTTTAGTGAGTTAAATAGTACCTGATATTCGGAAGGGTGTCTCCACGGGTGTTTTGACGCGCAGTGTCTCAGGGGAGTCGACGGAAGCTTTATGGACGGCACAAGCTCAGCTGATATCCGGTAAGAGGCGACTTTTTAACCACAATTTTCTCACCAAAACCTGCTGGTTGACATTCGGTCGGATCCATGTTCGCTTGACCGCGCTCTGATCCATAGAGAAGTTTCACCTCCAGGAATTTTAAACAATGAATCACCATGTGTTTGTGTGGCTAAAGGCTAAAACTTCCCAACTCCATCTTTTTACTTTGACTTCTCCAATATTAATTGAACAAATTGCAAAAGATTCAGCAACACAGTTCTCCAAAATACTGTATAATTTTGCCGTTAAAGTAGACGACTTTTAGCTGTGTGTGTGTGCAGCGCTCATACTTCCTAAAAACCCGTGACGTCTTGCGTACGCGTCATCATTACACAATGTTTCCAAGACGAAACTCTCGGATTTTAAAATTTTAAAATTGTAATTTCGTAAACTTAAAAGGCCGTATTGGCATGTGTTGCAATGTTAATATTTCATCATTGATATAAAAATTGTCAGACTGCGTGGTGGGTAGTAGTGGGTTTCAGTAGGCCTTTAATATTTTTGACTCAATAAATAAAGGGTTTGTATGTTGTCTATATCCAACATTATGTGTTATTCTAATTGATCTTTTTTGTAATTCAGTTAACGAATGTAGTGCACATTTGTAGTTGTTTCCCCATATTTCTGCAGAATAACTCAGATATGGTAACACTAGTGAGCAGTAGAGAATATAAAGTGATTTTTGACCCACGACGTATTTTGCTTTATTCATTATTGAAATGTTTTTTGCCACCTTATGTTGTATGTTTTGTATATGAGATTTCCAGTTCATTTTATCATCTATTAATACTCCCGAAAATCTGGTTTCTTTTACCCTTTCAATATCTACTTTGTCTATTTGTATTCGTGTCTGATGCTCTTTTCTACTGTTACCAAATAGCATTATTTTAGTTTTACTGAGATTCAAAGATAGTCTGTTTTTATCAAACCATTTTTTTAATTTGTTCATTTCTTCCGTTATTATTTGTATTATCGTCTGTGTGTTCTCTCCTGAACAGAAAGCAGTTGTGTCGTCTGCAAATGAAACTAACTTCAAGTCCTTTGTAACTTTACAAATAGATAGATAGTACTTTATGTTGTTGATATAAAGATTAAACAATCTTGGTCCCAGTATTGATCCCTGGGGTACACCACAAGATATATTCAACTTGGTTGACATATTTTCACCCATCTTCACATATTCCTGTTGGTTAAATAGCTTCTTACCCAGTTCAATACCAAACCTCTGATGCCATATCATTCTAGTTTTTGTATTAAAATATCATGATTAATTGTGTCAAACGCTTTTGTTAAATCCATGAATACTGCGGCTGCACATTCTTTATTGCATTGGTAATTTCCTCTGTTATTTTGATTAAGGCTATTGATGTTGCTCTAAATCCAAATTGATTCTCCACGAGCGTCCCACTTTTATTGATAAATTTATCTAATTGGCTATTAAATAGTTTTTCCATGATTTTGGAGAATTGTGGAAGTAATGAAACTGGTCTGTAGTTAGTGAAATGGTGTATGTTTCCATTCTCATGAATTGGTACGACTTTTGCAATTTTCATTTTGTCAGGGAATTTGCCGGTTAGAAATTATACTGATATATGTATGAGGTTCTGAAATGTCTTCTATAACCTTTTTTATCGTTACCATATCTATTCCATGGCAGTCAGTTGAGGTCTTAGATTTACAATTTTGATTACTTCTTCTTTTTTCACCTTCTTAAGAAACATGGAATTGGGATTTCTGTCTATGAGCTCACTCAAGTTCTCAACTGACCCGTCATCTGCATTTGGAATTCTTTGTTCCAGATTTTTTCCGATATTACAAAGTAATCATTAAAATGTTGAACTATTTGGTTCATATTGTCATTTTTTGTATTTCCATCTAGAACGTACTGGGGGGTAATCTTTCTTAGCACCATTTTTGATGATGCTGTTTAGGATGCCATGTTGCTCTCATGTTGTTTGTGTTCTTGTTTAATAATTGACTGTAGTAGTCCCTCTTAGATGTCCGTAGTATACCAGTTAGCTTGTTTTTATATTTCTTATACTTATTTTCTGCCTCTATAGATCTCTGTGTTATAAATATTCAATATAATGTTTTTTTTTTTGTGACATGCATTTCTCAGTCCTTTTGTCATCCATGGTTGGTTGTTTTTCTTTTGCTTCTTACTGAGTTCTTTCTCAGGACAATGTTTATCATAAAGTGTTAGAAAGGTGTTGAAAAAATTCCCATATGCATCATCCATATCATCTTCATTGTATACATTGTCCCAAGTTAGTTTCCTCAAATCCTCCTTGAAGGAAATTATTCTTTCCTCTGTGCATTGTCTTTCAATCAATCAATCAATGTTTACTTATATAGCCCTAAATCACTAGTGTCTCAAAGGGCTGCACAAACCACCACGACATCCTCGGTAGGCCCACATAAGGGCAAGGAAAACTCACACCCAGTGGGACGTCGGTGACAATAATGACCCAGTGGGACGTTGGTGACAATAATGACTATGAGAACCTTAGAGAGGAGGAAAGCAATGGATGTGGAGCGGGTCTAACATGATACTGTGAAAGTTCAATCCACAATGGATCCAACACAGTCGCGAGAGTCCAGTCCAAAGCGGATCCAACACAGCAGCGAGAGTCCCGTTCACAGCGGAGCCAGCAGGAAACCATCCCAAGCGGAGGCGGATCAGCAGCGCAGAGATGTCCCCAGCCGATACACAGGCAAGCAGTACATGGCCACCGGATCGGACCGGACCCCCTCCACAGGGGAGAGTGGGACATAGAAGAAAAAGAAAAGAAACAGCAGATCAACTGGTCTAAAAAGGGAGTCTATTTAAAGGCTAGAGTATACAAATGAGTTTTAAGGTGAGACTTAAATGCTTCTACTGAGGTAGCATCTCGAACTGTTACCGGGAGGGCATTCCAGAGTACTGGAGCCCGAACGGAAAAAGCTCTATAGCCCGCAGACTTTTTTTGGGCTTTGGGAATCACTAACAAGCCGGAGTCCTTTGAACGCAGATTTCTTGCCGGGACATATGGTACAATACAATCGGCAAGATAGGATGGAGCTAGACCGTGTAGTATTTTATACGTAAGTAGTAAAACCTTAAAGTCACATCTTAAGTGCACAGGAAGCCAGTGCAGGTGAGCCAGTATAGGTATATATGTATGTATATATGTATATAAAGGTATATACAGTATAGGTATATATGTATGTATATATGTATATAAAGGTATATACAGTATAGGTATATATGTATGTATATATGTATATAAAGGTATATACAGTATAGGTATATATGTATGTATATATGTATTTAAAGGTATATACAGTACAGGCGTAATGTGATCAAACTTTCTTGTTCTTGTCAAAAGTCTAGCAGCCGCATTTTGTACCAACTGTAATCTTTTAATGCTAGACATGGGGAGACCCCAAAATAATACGTTACAGTAGTCGAGGCGAGACGTAACAAACGCATGGATAATGATCTCAGCGTCTTTAGTGGACAGAATGGAGCGAATTTTAGCGATATTACGGAGATGAAAGAAGGCCGTTTTAGTAACGCTTTTAATGTGTGCCTCAAAGGAGAGAGTTGGGTCTTTGAAATGTCTTTTTGTCGATTGTTGTTCTTCTTCTTGTAATTCTCATCATAAATAGTAAAAACTGGCAGATGGTCGCTGATGTCGGTTGTTAACAGTCCACTTGTTGTTTTATTATCAAAGACATTAGTGAAAATGTTAACAATAAGTATAGCACTGTGACTTGCAATTCTGGTTGGCCTTGTGATTTGAGGATACAAACTCATACTATACATTGTATCTATGAAATCATTAATGGACTTTTGCTTATTGGGGTTCAAGAGATCTATATTATAGTCTCCACATGAAAAAAATTATTCCACTGAAAGTTCCCTTAATCCAGTCTTCAAATCCTTCAATACCTGAGTTGGGTGTTCTATATATACAACTGATCAATACATTTCTACTTCTTTCATGACATATCTCAATGGTTATATACTGTAAAACAGGGGTCGGGAACCTTTTTGGCAGAGAGAGCCATGAAAGCAAAATATTATAAAATGTATTTTCGAGAGAGCCATATAATAATTTTTAACACTGAATACAAATAAATGTGTGCATTTTTAAGTAAAACCCTCATTTTAAGAATATAATAAGTATCTTTTTCTTTTTAATAACATTGCTATTCTGAAGCCGATGAATAAAATAGTTCTTACCATTAATGCGACTTCTTGAACAGGAACGGTAGAAAACGGATTGATGGATTAAAATGCATGAGAAGGTTTTATATTTTGAACGTTATTTTTAACACTGTGATTACCAGCGGAATTATCCATTACCTATCGCTGTGTTTTTCAACCACTGTGCCGCGTGAGATACAGTCTGGCGTGTCGTGGGAGACATTATGTAATTTCACCTAATTGGGTTGATAATATGTTTTGCAAACCTGTAAATGTAATTCAAAAATGTGCTGTTATTAAGTGTCTGTGCTGTCTAGAGCTCGGCAGAGTAAGTGTGTAATACTCTTCCATATCAGTAGGTGGCAGCAGGTAGCTAATTGCTTTTGTAGATGTCGGGAACATGGTATGTCGTGATCACAATATGCGGGAGGCAGCATGTAGGTAAAAAGGTATCCAATCCAATCCAATCCACTTTATTTATATAGCACATTTAAACAATAAAGTTTCCAAAGTGCTGCACAGCCATGTTAAAACAATTGTAAAAAATAATAATAATAATAAATAAATAAAATAAAATAAAAACTATATATAAATATATTATGCTCCACCAATGACTGAATAAAAACAAAAAAAAATATATATATAAAACCAATAAAAACAATATAAAAAAACAAATATGATTAAAAACTATTTTAAAGGGTAAAATCAATTAAAACAGTGAAATAGAAATCAAAGTGTATAAAAAACACAGAGGACAACAGAGAACAGAGGACCACACAACTCACGTAGTGTTAAAAGCCAAAAAATAAAAGTGGGTCTTAAGACGAGACTTCCAACACTTAAACTAAAAATAAACAAAAGGCGAGTGCCGCTAAGAAAAGGCATTGAAGCAAAACAAAACTAAAACTGAACTGGCTGCAAAGCAAACAAAAACAGAATGCTGGACGACAGCAAAGACTTACAGTGTGCGGAGCAGACGGCGTCCACAAAGTACATCCGTACATGACATGACAATCAACAATGTCCACATAAAGAAGGAGTGCGTCCGCACAACTTAAATAGTCTTGATTGTAAAAACAAAGCAGGTGCGATGAATAGCATTCAAAGAGGACATGAAACTGCTACAGGAAAATACCAACAAAAGAAGAAAAGCCACCAAAATAGGAGCGCAAGTCACAGAGGAAAACACCGAAAAAACTCAAAATAAGTTACGGCTTGACAGTACACCTACTTAGAGACAAGAGCTATTGCGAGAACATTTTTTTTTGTCAACATCAGCTACTGAGTTAAACATTTTTTATGTTTTCAGCTGGTGGTGCGCCTCAGAATTTTTTCAATGAAAAAACTGTGTTTTGGCTCAAAAAAGGTTGAAAAACACTGACTTATCGTGTTAAGCAATGCCAGCTAAGATTTATCTGAGAGCACAAAAGAGCCACATCTGGCTCTAGAGCCATAGGTTCCCTACCCCTGCTCTAAAACATTGTCAATAGCTAGTGACATGTTTTTTACCACCCTGTAATGGAAGTCCTTCGTCACATACAAAGCAACTCCACCTCCATTCTTATTTGATCTATTAATATAATTGAGTTCATATCCTTCTAGTTCAAAGTCCATTCCTTTTTTTGTATCCATTCGTGTCTCTGATACAGCAATAATTTTGAAAGGTTCTGTAAATTGTTCCAAAAATGATTTCATATTGTTAAAATGTGCCTACAAGCTTCTGCAGTTAATATGAATAATTGACAGTTTGTTTCTGGAATTAATGTTGGTGTTGAATTGTGCTTCTGTATAATATAAACAATTATTGTCCATGTAAGAAAAAAAACGTGTCTCTGGATCTATAGCACTGTCCAATTCTGTCCCGTTATGATCGATGCTGGAAAAGGTTATACATTCTCTTTCTGATTGATTATTGCTTGTTTGTGTCATGGTTGTGTTTAATTTATTTATTGTTATTGATATTTATCCAGCTCTGCTATTTTCCTTATGACTATTACTCTTGCTTCCTCTTGTGTTCCATTTAATTTAATAAATATCTTACAGTTTGCTGTCCATGTTTGTTGTATTTTGCCTTGTCTCCTCAGACTACGTGCGTTTCTGACTATGTCTGCGTTCTTCTTCGTTAAATGTTCATTTATGTACACATCTGTTCCTCTTAACTTCTTCCCTTGTTTTAATAATGCAGTTTTATGTTTCCTATTGGCGAACCTCATTACTATTGCTGGTGCTGTTCCATCCTTCCTCCTATGGAGTGGGTGGCAAGCTTCCACATTTGCAATGTCCATTATAATACCCTTGGATTCCAAGAAGGTTGCTACCTGACTCTCTGTAGATGTGTCCAAGTTCCCGGGCTCCTCTCCACCCATTGGCGGTCACCGCCCGTGCATATAAACGGGGCTTCCGTCAGAATTACATCGTTCATTCTCGTGTACTGTTCTAGCTCGTCCACTCGGTCCGTTAATTGTTCTATTTTTAAAGGGGAACATTATCACAATTTCAAAAGGGTTAAAAACAATAAAAATTTGTTCCCAGTGGCTTGTTGTATTTTTTGAAATTTTTTTCAAAATTTTACCGGTCTCGGAATATCCCTAAAAACAGCTTTAAAGTGCTTGATTTTTGCTATTTGCGATACGACTGTCCATTTTCCTGTGACGTCACACAGTGCAGCCAATGTAAACAAACAATGGCGAATACCACAGCAAGATATAGTGACATTAGCTCGGATTCAGATTCGGATTTCAGCGGTTTAAGCGATTCAACAGATTACGCATGTATTGAAACGGATGGTTGGAGTTTTGATTGATTGATTGATTGATACTTTTATTAGTAGATTGCACAGTACAGTACATATTCCGTACAATTGACCACTAAATGGTAACACCCGAATAAGTTTTTCAACTTGTTTAAGTCGGGGTCCACGTTAATCAATTCATGGTATGAAAGTATTGAAGAAGAAACTGAAGCTATTGAGCGAATAGCTATAGAAGCTATTCATAGCCATAGCATGGCCGAATAGCTGCGTTAGCATCGCCGGTAAAATGTGCGGACCAAACGATCAGGACTTTCGCATCTTGTGACACTGGAGCAACTTAAATCCGTCGATTGGTAAGTGTTTTTTAGCATTAAATGTGGGTGGAAGGAAACGTAATATAGTTGCAAATGCATCTGCAGGTTATCCATACATCTCTGTGCCATGTCTGCCTTAGCACCGCCGGTAAATAGCATGTTAGCATCGATTAGCTGGCAGTCAACATCAACAAAACTCACATTTGTGATTTAGTTGACTTTATCGTTGCAAATGCATCTGCAGGTTATCCATACATCTCTGTGCCATGTCTGCTTTAGCACCGCCGGTAAATAGCATGTTAGCATCGATTAGCGTAGCATGTTAGCATCGATTAGCTGGCAGTCACGCCGCGACCAAATATGTCTGATTAGCACATAAGTCAACAAACAAACAAAACTCACCTTTGTGATTTAGTTGACTTTATCGTTGCAAATGCATCTGCAGGTTATCCATACATCTCTGTGCCATGTCTGTCATCGCCGGTAAAATGTGGAGACACTCTGGCACATTCAATGGGGGTCTGGCGGCAGACACTTTCGCATCTTCGGGCCAGTGGTGCAACTGGAATCCCTCCCTGTTAGTGTTGTTACACCCTCCGACAACACACCGACGAGGCATGATGTCTCCAAGGTTCCAAAAAATAGTCAAAAAAACGGAAAATAACAGAGCTGAGACCCAATGTTTACAATGTGTTGAAAATGAAAATGGCAGCTGTATTACCTCGGCGACGTCACATTCTGACGTCATCGCCTCCAGAGCGATAAACAGAAAGGCGTTAAATTCGCCAAAATTCACCCATTTAGAGTTCGGAAATCGGTTAAAAAAATATATGGTTTTTTTTCTGCACCATCAAGGTATATATTGACGCTTACATAGGTCTGGTGATAATGTTCCCCTTTAAGTCTTTAGCGTCATTCTCGACGCGTAGAGTTTTTACCTCCTCTACCAGCTGCATTATTGTTTGTCGGTATTGCTTGATAGCTGATACCTCTGCTGTCAAAAATTTGAGGGATCTCCTTATCTCCTCACCTTCATCAGGAGAAAGTACCTTCTTTGACCCCATGTTGATCGTGGCTGCTGCCCGGTCCGGATGGATGTCGTCTGGCGCCCAATACAGCGATCCCTCGATGGGGTCCCGTCCTGCCTGGCAAGCCTCGTGCTAGCCTCTCTCCTCTCCCGGGCTTCGCCTCCGTCTTGTTGCCGCTAGTTGGTCCTACTGCTCCCAGCCGTTAGTCGGGCCTCTCCCTCGCCGCTATGAGGTGGCCGCTAGCTGGGCTTCGTCGCCCCGTTTCCGCCGCGAAAAAGCCGTCGGTTTCACCGCCGTGAGGTGTTGAAATGGTGGTGTCGCAGCTGCTGGCTGCTAGTCGGGCGTTTTCCCTGCCGGATGCACGGGAACAGCGGGCCCCCCCGGTAGCTCCTGTCTCCGACGTTAGCAGCTAGCAGGCTAACTAGCTGTCAGCATCTAGCAAGCTATGGTGGATATGAACGTCGAGTTGAAGGCGGCCTACCACGTCACAGGAGCCAGGCGTGCCGTTTTAACAGAGTTTTAATGAACATGTAATTCCAAGAACAATGTATTTTCTCTCCAGTCTCTCTCCTCCCTTTAATGTCACTTTTCGTGGCGTAAAATGGGGAACGAAGGGCAGGAATGAAGTCAGGTGGCATTGACGCGGCTGCCTCAAACATCCGGGATGTGCTGACGTCATGTCACGTCATTAAAGTTTCTTCTTTTGGGAACAAAAAACGTTCAATCATTTTATTTAATATCAGTGGAAACGTTCCACAGGCGCTACAGTAAAAACAATCTCCTTCAAGTCCGCAGACGCTAAGCTAAAACAACTGACGTCACGCGTCACTTGGCGACAGACTGCACCTTTCTAAAAGCACACACTCACGCACTCTTTTCTCATGAAACATCTCTCAACGACATACACCAGATACAGATGAAAATGTAAAAAAAACCCAGATTAATTTATTTCCCTAGTAATTTATTTAATCTGTTAAAGAATAATTCCGTTAATAAATGAATACATTTTTCGGGAAGATAAGGAGTAATTGTAATCAATTTCTTTTTTAAAGTAATATTCCCTACACTGGTCACAACTCTGTCAATAAATCTATTTGTTCTCAACTTCTGCTTTCATCAAAAATGCCAAAGATTATAAACCTGCACAAGACTGGAATGGACTCCCAAGGCCATCATTTTGGCGAATGTAACGTCAAATTTATTTTGTAATATGTGCTTTTATTTTGACGCAGATCAAACCGGAAGTTGTGCTGTTAACTCCGTAAGCTTGAAAGATAAGGCCAGTGTATGTTGCCAAGTTGCACTCGTGCACACATACGTTAAGAAGAGAAAATTACGTAAAGAAGACATGACAAGAAAGTTGTAATGACCTTTTTCTGTCATGTCGCCTTGCTCGTTCTCTCCTGGCAGAAAATCTGGGGACACCAGGCACAAGTTAGTGGATATGACACCTGACTTTGGGCAGTTTCTCTCATTCCTCTTTGCAGCACCTCTCAAGCACCATCAAGTTGGATGGGAAGTGTTGGTTTTCATCCAGGATGTCTCTGTACATTGCTGCATTCATCTTTCCCTCTATCTTGAATTGTCTACCCGTTCCTGCCGCCGAAAACCATCCCCGCAGCATGATCCTGCCTGTAGGGATGGTATTGGCCTTGTGATGAGCGCTGCCTGGTTTTCTCAAAACATGACATCTGGAAACACGCCAAGGACTTCCATATTTGTCTCATCAGACCAGAGAATTTAGTTTCTCATGGTCTGAGAGTCCTTCAGGTGCATTTTGGCATATTTTATTACAAATAAATGTTTTCTGTCTGTCTGCTCTACCGTATAGGTCTGATTGGTGGATTGCTGCGGAGACGTTTGTCCTTCTGGAAGGTTCTCCTCTCTCCACAGAGGAATGTTGTAGCTCTGACAGAGTGACCATGCATATTTTATTGGCAGTGTTGGGAATAACGCGTTTCTGTAACGCCGTTATTTTCAACAGTAACGAGTAGTCTTAACGAGTATTTTTTTATATTCAGTAACTCAGTTGCCGTTACTACATGATGCGTTACTGCGTTATTTTACGTTATTTTTTATATAGTATCGGCTAGAAACTGAGAAGATCTGATCCTGTGTCACAAGGGGCGCTTTGTCTCTGGGTGTGGGTGGGGGGGGTCGTGTCTGTGTTTACTAACAAGACATCATCACGGAGCCGAAGCCGAGTTTCTTAAGATGGAGATATTCTCACTACTTTTCTTTTGTCGAGCACAAAGAAAAGAACATTTTAGTTAAATGTAAGTTGTGTCTTGGATCAAAGATCCTATCTACTGCGTAAAACAGCAATTCAAATCTGTCCTAACAGGTAAAAAAGTATCATGCTTCGACGAAGCTAGTAAAGAAAGACACACTTCACTTAAGAATTTTAACGGAGGGACTGCTAGCCAGGACAACATTGATAGAGCCATTGCAGTGATGACATGCAGGCTATTTCTATATATGTATATGTATATATGCATATATATGTATATATTTGCATATATATGGATATATATATATATATATATATATATATACATATATATATATATATATATATATATATATATATATACACGTTGTCACGTGTACGCGGCGCACTTGCTGCGCGGAGTTGCCACTTCGTGGATGCACAACGACCAGTCAGCAGGATTCCAGGTAAGACTTGCTTTCAATATAATCAAACAAAAGAACACTGACACGAAAGTGGAAAAATAAAGCGCGTGCCTAAGCATGGAAGCTAACGCTAAACTTAGCAGGATACAAAAAGGGTCCAAAACGGTGACGTGCCGAACGCACGCAAAGCTAAGACGGAACTTAGCACAACTAAAGCAGAGATAAGCAGAGGATACATACGTGAATGTTGCCGTTAGCAAACAATGGACCGAGGACGAACTAAGGAATCAGGTGGGCTTAAATATACAAATAATAATCAGAAACAGGTGTGTGACAGGATCCTGTGAGGAGAAGCACAATACGTTGCCATGGTGACTAAAACAAACGAGGAAGTGCTCAAACACAAGGATCGGCAGAGTCCAGAAACAAACATGATGAAAAACATATCAAGAAGGCAAAACCATGAACGATCCGAGTCACGGATCGTGACACTACCCCCCCTTAAGGCGCAGATACCAGATGCCCCAAAAACCCCAAAGTACAAAGAACCCCCCCCCCCCCCCCCCTCCCCCCACAACAAGACAGTCCAAAAGAGAAGGGAGGGAGGACCTGGTGGAGGGTTGGCAGCAAAACTCTAGGCGGGCGGGCCCGCAGAGGCCACTTGCACTTGGACTTGGACGTCGACTTGCACTTGGAGGTCGACTTGCACTTGGATTTGGACGTCGATTTGCACTTGGACTTGGACGTCGACTTGCTTTTGGACTTGGATGTCGACTTGCACCTGGACTTGGATGTCGACCTGCACTTGGACTCGGACGTCGACTTGCACCTGGACATGGACTCGGATGTCGACTTGCACCTGGACTTGGACTCAGACGTCGACTTGCACCTGGACTTGGACTCGGACGTCGACTTGCACTTGGACTCAAACGTCGACTTGCACGTCGACTTGGACTTGGACTCGGAGGTCGACTTAGACTTGGCGATTGAGCTCGGCGTGGTGCAGGCGTTGGAGGTTGGCGTGGTGCAGATGGCTCGTCTGTTGGCCCGGGCGGAGCCTGTGGGAAGGCAGGCAGCAACCTCGATGGGAGGAGGTCTGCCTGTCCCACTGACACGCCATCAGCCTTGCCTCCCCCCCAGGAAGCAGATTCCAGATGCCTGAAGGAGCTGGGGGGGGGGGGGGGCATTTGTGCGAGCTTGGAGTCTGTCGAGGGCATGGGAGGATGGGCGCTTGGAAGCCTGGGAGCTGGCCTTGTGCGTGTGCGCCGCATGCGTCCCTCAGGATGATTGACAGCAGGTGCCGGGGAGGAAAAGCCGCATGGAAAGCGCCTGGCAGTCGCTGCTGTGGGAAAAGTCCTGCACTCTTTCTGCGAACACACCTGCGCGGCGCCTGGTCGCCGCTGGAGCCCTCGCCTCACGGGTGGTGTGACGTACCCGCGCGGCTGGCAACGCGCTGAGGAGAACGTCGGGGTGGTTTGTGAGTGGGGGCGGTCCTCCGCGTCCGCTATCTTCGCCATCAATAGCCCCCACGCCGCGTGGGGGCTATAGTCTATATGCGACTGTATTTTGTTCAATTTCATCTTACTTTACTGAACCAGGAGTCCTCGATTCATTTGTGTATGGAACACAATCTTTTCTTCACAGGGTCCAGGATAGACCAGGGGTTAAGACTGCTGACGCACATCGAAAAGTCCGGGGTTCAAACCCCACTCTGGTTGATGGTATTTTGTTCTACCTCATCATACTTTACTGAGCCAGGAGTGTAAATGAAAAAAAATATTCGCTCCACAAGATCCAAGATAGCCCAGTGGTCAAGACTGTTGACTCAGATTGAAGGGGTACCGGGTTCAAATCCTGTTTGGGTTGACATGTAATTTACAAAGCCGGCTGGAGGCTTTGAGGTGACACATATTGTCTCCCATGTAATGTTAAAATAATTATATATATTTTTTTTTAATCCAATTACAATTTACCAATTTTATTTTAATTGTACCCAGGAGAGGTCATTAGTCAACGCTCTTTTTTATTAACTTTTTACTCCTATTCCCACCCACCTCAGGATTTACACTCACTCGCAGAAACACACATTCTCACACACTCATTCATTCTCACACACACAGGTTAACCCTGAGGATTCATCATTGACTATTTCTTTTTGATTATTAATATCTTTAGTGTTGACTTAATTTTTCAACTATAGGTTACTCAAACAACTAGCACATAACATTAGTCTGTGTGGGGGAGAAGAAACACCCCACAATGTACATCGTTTTGACGCCAACAGTCAAATGACTGATTCCATGCATGGGGTTTGAACTCACTATCCCTGTATTAAGACCCCGCAGTGTTGACCATTGAGCTATCCTGGGTCCCATTTAGATTTGTTTTTCGCTCATATACAAATGTAATCAGTGAGCTATGATTGCAGTAGAAACAAAATATAACATCTTCCAAGTTATGGATTTGAACCCAGTAGTACTGCAAGAGAGGAAGCAGTCTTAACCATTGAACTATCCTTGGTCCCATTAGTTTTGTTTTCGCTCATATACAAATGTAATCAGCGAACTATGACCGAGGAGAAACAAAAACAAGATCTCCCGAGTAATGAATTTGAACCCAGGTGTACAGCGTGAGAGGCAGCAGTCTCAACCAATGAGCTATCCTGGGTCCAATAACGAGGGGTTTTCGTTCATATACAAATGTAATCAGTGAACTATGACCGAGGCGAAACACAAAACAAGGTCTTCCTAGTTGTGGAATTTAAACCCAGTCGTACCGCATGAGATGCAGCAGTCTTAACCATTGAGCTATCCTTGGTCCCATTTGGTTTGTTTTCGCTCATATACAAATGTAATCAGTGAACTATGATCGAGGAAAAACGAAAACAACTTAATCCTAGTTATGGATTTGAACCCAGTTATACTGCGTGAGAGGAAGCAGTCTCAACCATTGAGCTATCCTAGTACAACAAGCATTAGGTTTTCGTTCATATACGAATGTAATCAGTGAACTTTGACTAAGGCAAAACAAAAAACAAGATCTTCCTTATTTGAGTACAATTTCTGGCTACTCTACCCACCTCTGCTTATGTATGTTATGTTGCAGCTATTTAAAATAGTTTTGTCAATTTGTTCTGGCCTGAAATAAATTGGCCCTTTAAAACATATATTTGTCTTTGTGTGTTGTATGTAGACCAAATTGCTAAGCAGAGTTCAGTGATGCAAATGCATGTGAAGTTGATCAGTATGCTGTATTATATTTATCTCCAGTGCAATAACAGTACTGAAATGAAGGCTAAAAGGGCACTAATGGGAGCCTTAAAAAAAGAAAGAAAAAGGAACTAAATAGTTACCTTTCACAGTAACGCATTACTTTTTGGTGTAACTGAGTTAGTAACTGAGTTACTTTTGAAATAAAGTAACTATTAACTGTAACTAGTCAGTTTTTTTAGTAATCAACCCAACACTGGTTATTGGTCACCTCCCTGACTAGAGTAAGATGAATGCAGCAATGTGCAGAGACATCCTGGATAAAAAAACATCGCTTCCTATCCAACCTGATGGAGCTTAAGAGGTGCTGCATAGAAAAATGAGCAAAACTGCCCAAAGATAGGTGTGCCAAGCTTGTGGTATTGTATTAAAAAATGCTGTAATTGCTGCCAAAGGTGCATCAACAAAGTATGGACGAAAGGTTTTGAATACTTTTGTAAATTAGTTTACTAAACTAAAAATATTTAAAAAAAAATCACATTGTCATTTTTGGGTATTGTGTGTAGAATCTTAAGGACACAAATGAACATATTCAATTTTGGAATAAGGTTCTAACATACAAAATGTGGAAACAGTGTAGCGCTGTGAATACTTTCCAGATGCACTGCCTGTGCGAAGTTGAAGCTAGAACTGCCACTGATGACTAATCATATTTTATACAACATTTATTTTGCTTACATTTGGTTATTTAAATGTTTTTCACTTCCTGTTTTGTTTGAGTCACCATTATAAGAAAAAGAAGCGGGATTGTGTAACAAATGATACATAGCTCATCAGTGAAGGAACTTAGAGAAGGTAAATATGTTGAAAAAAATTAACATACTAATAAGAAAATATTTGAAAAAACACAAACAACAAAACTACTTAAAGTATATACCTGGTGCAATATCAAAGGAAAAATAAAATATGTTAAAATAAATGAAAAGTAAGAAGAGCAATTCAATTAGGAAAATATACATAATTACGATACATATAAATTAAAAGATGCATGTATATATATATATATATATATATATATATATATATATATATATATATATATATATATATATATATATATATTTATGTGTATATGTATATATATATATATTTATGTGTATATGTATATATATATATTTATTTATGTGTATATATGTATGTATATATATATTTGTGTGTGTGTGTATATATATATATATATATATATATATATATATATATATATATATATTAGTTATCATCTACATAATTTATTTTATTTTATATGTTTACTAAGAAAGTGATTGATTACGTGATGAACACCAAAATACCAATAAGCAAATGTTAGAGTAAACAAACAAAATCAAATAGATAAAAGAAATACGGATGCTAGAATTAAATATACTAACTAAAAGTGCACGTGATAGTGAAAGTAATAGAATAGAAACAAATACAGTTGATATCAAATGTTAAACAAATATGTTAGATAACTAAAGTTTTTGAAAAAAAAGTGAATGAATATATATATATATATATATATATATATATACATATATATATATATATATATATATATATATATTACACCAAAAAGTTCTATTTTGGTTTCATCTGACCACATGACATTCTCCCAATCCTCTGCTGTATCATCCATGTATCCATTTTGGTATAAACTCACCTCGTCATGTTTGGAGGAAGAAGAATACTGAGTTGTATCCCAAGAACACCACACCTACTGTGAAGCATGGGGGTGGAAACATCATGCTTTGGGGCTGTTTTTCTGTTAAGGGGACAGGACGATTGATCCATGTTAAGGAAAGAATGAATGGGGCCATGTATTGTGAGATTTTGAGCCAAAACCTCCTTCCATCAGAGAGAGCTTTGAATGGTTGACCAAATACTTATTTTCCACCATAATTTACAAATAAATTATTTAAAATTCTTACAACTGTCTCCCACAGTTGAAGTGTACTTATGATGGAAATTACAGACCTCTGTCATCATTTTAAGTGGGAGAACTTGCACAATCGGTGGCTGACTAAATACTTTTTTGCCCCACTGTGTATATATATATATATATATATATATATATATATATATATATATATATATATATATATATATATATATATATATGTGTATATATACACACACATACAGTGACGTGCTGTCAGTATATATATATATATATATATATATATATATATATATATATATATATATATATATATATATATATATCAATCAATCAATCAATGTTTACTTATATTGCCCTAAATCACTAGTGTCTCAAAGGGCTGCACAAACCACTACGACATCCTCGGTAGGCCCACATAAGGGCAAGGAAAACTCACACCCAGTGGGACGTCGGTGACAATGATGACTATGAGAACCTTGGAGAGGAGGAAAGCAATGGATGTTGAGCGGGTCCAACATGATACTGTGAAAGTTCAATCCATAATGGATCCAACACAGTCGCGAGAGTCCAGTCCAAAGCGGATCCAACACAGCAGCGAGAGTCCCGTTCACAGCGGAGCCAGCAGGAAACCATCCCAAGCGGAGGCGGATCAGCAGCGCAGAGATGTCCCCAGCCGATACACAGGCAAGCAGTACATGGCCACCGGATCGGACCGGACCCCCTCCACAAGGGAGAGTGGGACATAGAAGAAAAGAAAAGAAACGGCAGATCAACTGGTCTAAAAAGGGAGTCTATTTAAAGGCTAGAGTATACAAATGAGTTTTAAGGTGAGACTTAAATGCTTCTACTGAGGTGGCATCTCGAACTGTTACTGGGAGGGCATTCCAGAGTACTGGAGCCCGAATGGAAAACGCTCTATAGCCCGCAGACTTTTTTTAGGCTTTGGGAATCACTAATAAGCCGGAGTCCTTTGAACGCAGATTTCTTGCCGGGACATATGGTACAATACAATCGGCAAGATAGGATGGAGCTAGACCGTGTAGTATTTTATACGTAAGTAGTAAAACCTTAAAGTCACATCTTAAGTGCACAGGAAGCCAGTGCAGGTGAGCCAGTACAGGCGTAATGTGATCAAACTTTCTAGTTCTTGTCAAAAGTCTAGCAGCCGCATTTTGTACCAACTGTAATCTTTTAATGCTAGACATGGGGTGACCCGAAAATAATACGTTACAGTAGTCGAGGCGAGACTGTCAGGGGAGGCAAGTGAGGCAGTGCCTCACCTGCCACCAGGTGGCTTAACCATGAGATGTTTCAAAACGAAGTAATAAAATAAAATAAAAAGTTTTAAATTTTTTCTTTTGGTTTATGCTTTCTATGTGATTTTGGTGTGGTTCCTGTATATTTCGGTAATTTTCATGGTCAAAATCGAAGAAATGTTGTGTTTCCTGATCAAAACAACACAGTAGACGAGAAGTGAGGCAGACACAAGCGGTGCCTCCACGGCTACACACAGTGTGTTATGGGCGTGTGTGTGCGAGGCTGCGCATGCCTGTTGCCACGTGGAAAAGGCAGCAAGTACCTCTGCCTCAAGGTAGGGGGCGATATATTGTCAACTTGCAGTTCAATGCCTCAGCAGTTCTCTGACTCGCCACACTGGGAGAAGCGGGGGCCCTCAAGCTAGCAAACGCAGGTCTCTCCAGCGGAAGCCAGTCTTTTTCTTTTCTTTTTTTAACTGTATTTATAACAAACATGACATTTTCATTAGAGTAAGCCAGCGTTTGTGGTGCAAAAATATTGTTTAATTTCTTGGAATGAAATTGAATTAAATTAATGTTTCTGCCAATATGGAGGATTATATACTGTATCCAAACTGGACTTTAAGACAAAATGAATGCGGTCATACAAAGTACGTTTTCATGGAAGATAGCTATTGCTGCTTCAGATACAAATACAGAAAGGTAATATACACTCACAATACTTGATTTATTTTGTTAAAAGCAAATGGGACCAAAATGTATTTAATAACAACTTTATCAAATACTTTTTGGACCCATTTATCAAATCATAATATCATTATGATAACGTTTTTATGAAACCGAATAACTCCCTTTTCTCCTGTAACTTTAATGTGCAATCTAAATCAACAATTTTAGAGCCGCACATATGAATTCAAGTTAAAAAAAAAAGAAAAAAAATGTATGCCTCACCTATGTACCTATATATGTATATATTATTAATTTTTATAATTTGATTTTTAGTAATACTCGTTTTTTATTTGTCCTTCCTAAAACGCGGCAGCACTGGCGCAAATGACTACTTGTGGACATTGTAGTTTCCAAACGTCACATTCCTACAGTGTGAAATGTCATATAGGACTACATTTCCCAGAATCCTTTTCGGCTAAGGCTGTGTGTCCGTTGTTTTTTGCTGCTCAGAGGCGGCTAGTTTAAGTTGCAACAACACGGCAATGCACCGTGCTTTTTTTTTTTTTTCCAGCCAAGCAACATACTCGCCTATAAAGTAAACGACACAGCATTGGAATTTATATTCAAACATTGCCACTGGAGGCGTGCAGAGTTTTGCGGTGGTTTCGGCAAAATGCTGGTATTAGGCTTCAAGCTAGCTCGCTAGCAACGAGTGGTTGCCACTTGTTGCTAATCAAGCAGATTATCACCTAGTTGAATTTTGAACATAATTTGACTTTTTGTGGGGTTTAACTGGACAAACTCAAAATGTCTCCGTGGGATACTAATGCAGCGATTAAAAGGCTTTTGCGATTTAGGCAAAATCATTTCGCAGCAAAGCGTTTCTTGGCTATTTACACTTCCCCTAAGAAATTTTGAATATCGGGTCAGTAATCTTCGGATTTGCCACCTCAGTGTTTTTGAAAAGGATCATCCCAAAGTATGAACACATCCAGTGGGTCAGAGTCGTCCGACCGGCGGGGACACAAACCCCAGGGGCGTGAGTCCCACCGCAGAGTCTCACGGGAAAGAGGCAGAGCCAGTGGTCGTGAAGCTGACATCTCTGAGAAGATCAACACACTTTTTGACACTTTGCAGGTACCTTCATACACACTTCTCCACAGCCTCCCACTCGTCTAATAACATCTGTAACATTTCACTTTCGTTGCGAAAATAATGGCAAAACATATTGCAACGGCTTGTTTTGAGATTAATGCAGGGGTGTCAAACTCATTTTAGATGGGGGCTTCACATGGAGAAAAATCTACCCCCAAGTGGGCTGGACTGGTAAAATCACGACATGATAACTTAAAAATAAAGACAACTTCAGATTGTGTTCTTTGTTTAAAAACAGGACAAGAATATTCTGAAAATGTACAACTCATAATGTTTTTTTTTTTTTTTACACTTACATGTTGCGGGTAAGCACGGTGGAAGAGGGGTTAGTGCAGTGGTTCTTAACCTGGTTTCGATCGAACCCTAGGGCAGTGTTTTTCAACCACTGTGCCGCGGCACACTAGTGTGCTGTGAGATACAGTCTGGTGTGTCGTGGGAGATTATGTATTTTCACCTATTTGGGTTAAAAATATTCTTTGCAAACCGGTAATTACAGTCTGCAAATGATGTGTTGTTGTTGAGTGTCGTGCTGTCGAGAGCTCGGCAGTGATCGTGTAATACTCTTCCATATCAGTAGGTGGCAGCCGGTAGCTAATTGCTTTGTAGATCTCGGGAACAGCGGGAGGCAGTGTGCAGGTAAAAAGGTGTTAAATGCTTAAACCCAAAATAAACAACATACGATTGCCCCTTAAGAAAAGGCATTGAAGCTTAGGGAAGGCTTTGCAGAACAAAACTAAAACTGAACTGGCTACGAAGTAAACAAAAATTTAATGCTGGACGACAGCAAAGACTTACTGTGGAGCAAAGGCGGCGTCCACAATGTACATCCGAACACGACATGACAATCGACAATGTCCCTACAAAGAAGGATAAATACGACTGAAATATTCTTGATTGCTAAAACTAAGTAGATGCGGGAAATATTGCTCAAAGGAAGACATGAAACTGCTCCAGGAAAATACCAAAAAAAGAGAAAAAGCCAGCAAAATAGGAGCCAAGACAATAACTAAAACACTACACACAGGAACACTCAAAATAAGTCAGGGCGTGATGTGACAGGTGGTGACAGTACACCTACTTTAGACAAGACCTATATTGCTTGGTTATGGTTTAAAGTCGTATCCAACAATTGCGACGACGACAACGTTTTAATGTCAACTGAGATTTGTTATTTAATGATTTCTGCTGGTGGTGTGCCTCCGGGTTTTTTCATTGCAAAAAATGTGCCTTGGCTCAAAAAAGGTTGGAAAACACTGCCCTAGGGGGTTCGGTGAGTCGGCCTCAGGGTTTCGGCGGAGCCTCAGCCATCGTGTCAATAAAAATTTCTCCCTATCGACGTATTATGGATACTCCCAAACAATGTTCCCTCTAATTTTCCATATGCGTTAGCAAAGGTAAAAACTCCTTGAGTATTCAGTGGAGCACATGTGAGCGACGTCAGACGTGTACATGCACTGTGGCCACACCAGCAGCACACCTGTCCCCAACTTGACTAAATAACAAGGGAAATGTAATCAAATGACAGCAGTCATTTCCATGAGGTGGGGTTCCTGCCTTGGAAATAATTTGTACCCCTTTCAGATATCGCATTTAGTTGCCACTAAAACATTCACATGTTGCACAATGAGATGTAAACATAGGATCATGTGTACATTCCTGTAACTTTCTGTTGGTAATATATATCTATAGTAGTATTTATTTATAATAATAACATAATTTCATGATTAATATTTATAAATTAAGATTAAATTCAGAAAAAACATTTTATTTTTTACTAAAGAAGGGTTCGGTGAATACGCATATGAAACTGGTGGGGTTCGGTACCTCCAACAAGGTTAAGAACCACTGGGTTAGTGCATCTGCCTCAAAATACGAAGGTCCTGAGCAGTCCTGGGTTCAATCTCGGGATCTTTCTGTGTGGAGTTGGCATGTTCTCCCAGTGACTGCGTGGGTTCCTTCCGGGTACTCCAGCTTCCTCCCACCTCCAAAGACATGCACCTGGGGATAGGTTGATTGGCAGCACTAAATTGGCCCTAGTGTGTGAATGTGAGTGTGAATGTTGTCTATCTGTGGTGGCCCTGCGATGAGGTGACGACTTGTCCAGGGTGTACACCGCCTTCTGCTCGAATGCAGCTGAGATAGGCTCCAGCGACCCCCCGCGACAACAAAAAGGGACAAACGGTAGAAAAAGGATGGATGGATGTTGTGGGTAATAGAATCCTATTTATACTTTCTGAATAAATGATATGATAATGTTCAACTCAATCAATCATCAATCAATGTTTATTTATATAGCCCCAAATCACAAATGTCTCAAAGGACTGCACAAATCATTACGACTACGACATCCTCGGAAGAACCCATTGGTGTTAATTTTCAATCTGTTAAAATAAAAAATAATAATATCAAAATCAAATTACAGGATGTTATTTCTGTATACCCTGAATGAATCAACGTGGACCCAGACTTAAATAAGTTGAAAAACTTATTCGGGTGTTATATACGTTGTGAAATTAGTTATGTATGCAGATATATTTTATAAATGTTTATTTACATACCATTGTTGTTTCCAAACAGTGTCTACAACACGGCAGTAAAACGGCTGATCAAACAAAACAGTAGTCATCGTCATGGACCCACTAGCTGCGAAAGGTAGCTCACCAACCAGTTAAACAGACTCAATAACTCCACGGTGACGTTTTGGTGAATTTACAAAACTAAAAACAATACAAAAAAATTTAATTGCAAGTTAATACTACTAAAATATACAATAGTAAACGTGTTAGCATATTAGCGATTGCTAACGACGCTAGCTTTACTGCATAACTATAGCATGTACAAATATGCATGAAACTCCTACACACATGGGTCGGTTCATCCATCCATCCATTTCCTACCGCTTGTCCCTTACGGGGTCGCGGGAGGTGCTGGAGGCTATCTCAGCTGCACATGGAGGGAATGCTGGGTACACCCTGGAGAAGTCGCAACCTCATCGCAGGGCCAAAACAGATAGACAGACAACATTCACATTCACATTCACACACTACGGCCAATTTAGTATTGCCAATCAACCTAACCCCAGGTGCATGTCTTTGGAGGTGGGAGGGAACCCACGCAGTCACGGGGAGAATATGCAAACTCCACACATAAAGATCCCGAACCGAAGATCGAACCCACAACCTTCGTACTTACCCCTGTTCCACCGTGCTGCCACGGTACGGTTCAGTAATTATGAATGGTTTTAGTTTTATTGTACAATTTTCATATGTGATGAATGGGGAATCCTTTTAAGCAGAAATGGTATCGACAGTTAAACTTCTGGTTAAAGGCACGTAACAGGAAGTACATTTTTAACCCTCAGCACCTGCAGTGGGCGAACTCGTCCAAAAGATGGCGCCATAGCACACACAATAACACACCTAAACAGTGTGTCTGTTGGTGTTACATGAAAAGTAATTTTTGAATACAAAACATCATTGCCGTTAGCGAAGAAGAATCCATAAAGTAGCTGCACCGTTTTGTAAGCCACAGGGTTCAAAGCGTTAGAAAAAAGTAACAGATTATTGTCTGGAAAATACAGTATATTGAGGTATTTTGGTGAAATATTGGAGAGATTTATATATAGTATTTGAAATAAATGTACACATAGTTATGTAAGGAATCTTTTTACCTTGTTTGCAATCGTCACTGTGGACTTCAAGTATTGTGGTTTGGAGTGAAAGCTACTGAACCAAGGTGAAATGTCTGAGAAAGAAAGGACGGACGATGGTTGGCCTTCAATCTGATTGGCCACATTCTTGCCACTTCATTGATTCTTCGTCTGTGATTTTGTCCTTAGAAATCACTTTCAACCAATGAATGTACACGTCTAGACCTCACAAGTTGTCCTTTAATTGACTCCAAATTACCACACCGTCAATCCCTTAAAAGAGAGTGAAAGACTGAGAAGTAGGAAGAGTTTGAACTTTTTTAACTGCTTCCAAACAGATGCTTTACTCTGTGTTCATGCGATTGTTTTTCGGGTATCATCAGTGCGACAATTGTTATGTCTCTGGCAGGACACCAACAGGAATTTGACCAAGGTGGACCAGATGCTGGGCCAGTACAGGGAGTACAGAGACGACCAGGCCGAGGCCATGTCTGTGGTGAGACACCTGTTCAGTGGATTGGACTGATATTAGCAATGACACAGATGCTTCTACATCGCACAAGGCCAAGGTCATCTTTGTTTCATGTCAGTGCACCTGTCCTTCAAACCCAGTATTAAACTATTGGGGCGGTTTAGCTCGGTTGGTAGAGTGGCCGTGCCAGCAACTTGAGGGTTGCGGGTTCGATTCCCGCTTCCGCCATCCTAGTCACTGCCGTTGTGTCCTTGGGCAAGACACTTTACCCACCTGCTCCCAGTGCCACCCACACTGGTTTGAATGTAACTTAGATATTGGGTTTCACTATGTAAAGCGCTTTGAGTCACTAGAGAAAAAGCGCTATATAAATACAATTCACTTCACTATGTCAAATTAAATTGACACCCAATTAAAAGGAAAAAGAGGATGGACTCATCATCCCAAAGTGTTTGTCTTCTGAGTCTTGGCTTTGTCCTCTCTCAGAGCAGCTTTTATGTTTCCTCATCCGTCTGTTTTCTGCCTTGGATGTAGCTAAGGGGTAACCTGGAGGAGTCCATCAGCCAGCTGCAGGCGCAGAGGCTGAGCAGAACCGACGCTCACAGTGCCTCCGCCTCCAGCCTACATTCCAGCGACTTAGACGCTCGCACCGGATCAGGTAGAAAGATTCAGCAGCTGGCATCTTTCCTCAAATCCTGGTTCTGGGCCATGAATTTATTTTGTAAAAACATCAGGCACATGATTTTTCCATCAATAGTCGGAAATCCGTCTTTATCTCCGTAAATATATAAAAAAATATTTTCAGTTTTTCTTATTTTTTTCAGACCTACAATCCGTGTTAAAATTTTTAACACGGATTGTAAGGAATCTCTTCCTTAGAATTATCTTTTAGCGATGGAGACAACGTTTCACTGCAGGGTTAAAAGCGTACAAAAAATTTGCGCCAACTAGTACGGAGTTTGCGTTAGTTTTAGTCAACAAAATTACACTACATTTGAGCTAAAATAACAGTAAATGTAGTCGACTAAAATAAAAGGCATAAAAGATGAGGCCTCTTTAAAGTTTATTTGAAAACTAGCATGTCATTTGTTTAACACAAAAGTAGCATGATCATATGGTCGGGAATGATGTATGATGCGTACAACGGTCAATGTCAATAAATATCTTTTAGGCACTTTTTCTATTGTAATGCTCCATCTCTGGCAAAACAGGTGTGTTGTGACACAGAGTTAAGATGCATTCCTTCGTTATAATTTTTTTTATGAATGCATGAGAACCGGAAGCAGCAAATACACATAGCTTTAACCTAGGGCAGGGCGATATTGCCTTTTTTAATATCTCAATATCTTTAGGCTGTGTCACGATACACAATATATATCTCGATATTTTGCCTTAGCCTTCAATGAACACTTGATGCATATAATAACAGCAGTATGATGATTCTATGTGTCTACATTAGAATGTTTTTGTGCATATTGCATTAATAATATGGTCATTTTAAACTTTCATGCAGAGAGTGAAATCACAACTAAGTCAGTTGACCAAAAGTGTATTTATTAAACGGTTATTGAGCAGTGACATAGACATTTATGTAATTTCAAAACAGAAAGTGAAAGATTGTCAGACATTTTAAAACAAGCTATTAGTGCACTTTTGTGCATGATGTCACTAAGATCCATCCATCCATTTTCTATCGCTTTTTCCCTTTGGGGGCGCAAGTGCCTATCTCAGCTACAATCGGGCGGAAGGCGGGGCACACCCTGGACAAGTCGCCACCTCATCGCAGGGCCAACACAGATAGACAGACAACATTCACCCTGACATTCACACACTAGGGCCAATTTAGTGTTGCCAATCAACATATCCCCAGGTGCATGTCTTTGGAAGTGGGAGGAAGCCGGAGTACCCGGAGGGAACCCACGCATTCACGGGGAGAACATGCAAACTCCACACAGAAAGATCCCGAGCCCTGACTACTCAGGACCTTCGTATTGTGAGGCAGACGCACTAACCCCTTTGCCACCGTGAAGCCCATGTCACTAAGATGACATATCAAAACAACACTAAATTAAAATGCACTTTTTGTACAGAATGCCACTACAATTGTTTAAAACAAATAAAGTGCACGTTTGTGCATGATGTCACACAAGATATTTCAATGAATGTCAAATAAAAATGAGATGCATAAAAGGAAATCAAATCGCTATGTGGTAGGATACTGCGGACGTTATCAATCAATCAATCAATGTTAACTTATATAGCCCTAAATCGCTAGCGTCTCAAAGGGCTGCACAAACCACAACACAAACCACTACAACATCCTCGTTATCTCCTTATGTTGTTCACTATTTTTTTCATACGGTGTTGATGTGGAAATGGTTGCCTCGGCATTTTGTTGGTGTGGCACCGAACGGAGATGTTGACATGTGGTGTAAGCACTCTTCATTCTCGAGCAGGTTTACTTTTCAAATGATGCTACATATTAGCAGTAATGGTACTCTTTGTAGCAAAGTTTTTGCCCCACACTTGACAAATTACAGTTTTCTGTTCAACATATTCCCACTTGAAACCAAACCACCACCAGACGATGGACCCCTTGCTGTTTTTCTTGGGAATTCATTCTTCCTTCATTTGTTACCAGACTTGCACCTTCTTTCTCTCGTATTACCACTCGCACCACAGCTAACGTTACACATGCTGCTACCTCTCTGCTCCGCGAGGGCGTATACGTAGGTGACGTATGTAAGAAGGTACGCTTGCTGTCCGTGAGAAGGAGAGACAACAAAGAGTGGGAAGAGCCTGTAGTGTAATGCCAGCAGCTAAAAGCTTCTGCGTGAGAACGTATACTCGAATATTACGATATATTCATTTTCTATCGTACAAAGACAAACACGCGATATATCGAGTATATCGATATATAACGCCCAGCCCTTCTTTAACCTACAGTTGTGTAGATGTTATGATTGATCACTCACCTGCTGATGGCATCATATAGTGTCAAAAATGGAACGTGTCCTCTTCACACCAGGTGTACACAGATTACGATGAAGAACATGTTGAATCCACACACTATTGTTTTTGCAATACAAATTACACTTCCTCATCTAACAAGGAAAAGCATCTGATTGGCTCTCCTTCGTAACTAACTGCCTAACCCCCTCTTTTAAATATGCGCTGTTAAAGGGCTGTAATAGGATATATTCCGAACTTGTCCCACGCATCTACAAGACGGAAATAAATATGATTGGATTCTGTTTCTGTCAACAGGTTTATCTCACTTTTATTTGTCGATGCAAATGTTATCGTCTCAGTTAAAGTGCAATTTTGTTTTGATTTGTTTTCGTATTATTTTCGTCAGGGGAAAACAAGTTGTTTGATGATAGCCATGAAAATTATGAGTCAACAAAGTGAACACTGCTTGTAGACAATTAAAACAATGCAAAATCTTTTTTTTTTTCTTGCTCAGGCATATTTTTTGCTGCCAGGAGCTTCCGCCCGCACCCTTATTTCCTTAGTGGAAATTCAGACACCTTGCAAAACATGGATAACACAAACGAGAGCAAAACGTTTGTTCCAAAGAAAAGTGTCGTCAGTGGTTTAGATTTGCGGCAACAGATGTGGAGCAAATGACTGCATGCTGCAAAGTTTGTTTAAAAAAGACAACAGCACAACAAACTTTTTCTAGCATTGAAAACCAAAACATTCAGTCAAGTCTCTTCATGAGGCAAACAGCAGCATAACAACAAACAAACTCCCGCTAAAAAGCAGCTTACTGGTGTAAGGTACCATGTATGATTAGAAAAAGGAGCATGGTGAAAAACAATCACTTTGCTAAAGGTGTTTGTGCCCAAACAGTGGTAAAGCCTGTTTTTATCCACCATTTTAAACTATAGAGACCTTTAAATGCTACATTTTTATTCACTCAAGTATTTTATTCAGGACAGAAGATTTAAGCTTGTACTTTATCGATCTCCAAAGGAGTTTATTTCTTTGCATCCTATAATATGCAACATTTTTATTTACAAGAGTATTTTATTCATTAAAGAGTTTTTTTTTCTCTCATAGGAATCTCTATTTTAAATAATGTTATTTGATTAGAGCAGGGGTGCCCACACTTTTTTTGCAGGCGAGGTACTTTTATATTGACCAAGTCGAGGGGATCTACCTCATTCTTACATATCATTTCTATTTATTTATTTATGAAAGAGACAATTTTGTTAATAAATTACAAGTGTTTAATGATAATACAAGCATGTTTAACAAATATAGATTCCTTTCTTTTATGAAGACAAGAATATATGTTGGTGTATAACCTGATTCCGATGACTTGCATTGATTGGAATCAGACAGTAGTGCTGACAACGTCCACATTTCCAAATGTAGGAAAAAAAAAAATCCAATACCACAAAGGTTGGTTCTTGGCATCTTATTTGTCCAGCTTCCATACCCGTTTGTATACACTTTACAATAAATACATTGGTGGCAAACTCTGTAGCTTGTTAACTTGTGCACGCCAGCTTTCGGAGACTCTTATTTTAACGGATGAATCAGCGCTTTTATTTTGAAGATAGGAACTGTGCAGTCTGTCTTTAGAGTTTTGACGGCAGGTACGGCGTGAGAGTCTGTTGAAATAAAGAGTGTTTCTCACCTTCCTGTCGGTAATTTTTTCTTAATGAGCTTGCAGCAACCAGCGTCATCTCACAAGACCATCGGGTGCCGTGAATGTCAATGAAGTGACGAAAGTGACGTCTTGGTGAAAATTGATGATCGCTAATTTCTAGGTCTATTTTTGTAATGCCTGGATAGTGATTGACTGACACACCCTTCGGAATCGACCGGTAGCTCACATTCCATGTAATGGGCAACCCTGGATTTTGGATTAGAACAATGCATATTGATCAACATATGAGCAAAAGCATAACAAATATGAAAGAATTATCTGCAGTAGCTGAATGTATCGGTTTAGTTTAAAACATGTTTTTGAATACAAAGTTCTAAAAATAATCCACTTTATAAAAAAATCGAATTTTGTTAAGAGTAAGATACAGTGCCCTTTCATACTGCTAGTTGTTGATCAAACAAAAGTTAAACTTGCTTTGAATTATCTGTAATGTGTTGGTTTCTTTAAAAACTAGGGGAAAAAAATTAAAATCACATTTTTTGTGAATCAATCTGAAATTAAATTTTTAGACCATATTGCCCAGGCCTTGTTCTGGATCATGTCAAATAACAGCAGAAGGTGACTTTCTGGCTGCTTTTTCAACTGAATCTGCCGTCTTGCGAACGCAGTGACTTTAATATTTGAATGAGAGGACAGTCCTGGTGGTTTACGACCTGGATTTCATGTGGAATTACAGATGGTCAACACCTGCACCCAACTTCTCCACTGCGAGACTACACGGGAGCGCCGGGGAGGAGAAGGAGGACGAGGTCTCACTCTGCCAATGTTCGCTTCAAAAATAGCAACGTGTCCGTAGACGATGTAAGGATGATCAAACGTCACTTGTTATGCTTTAAGTGCTTTCAGTCTTGGCAAAGTTACATTTCATGGCTCCTAAAATGTGATCAATTTGTAGTGCATCCAGAAAGTATTCAAAGCGCTTCACTTTTTACAGCCTTATTCCAAAATATTTTGGTATCACACTAATACCAAGGAGTCACAGGGTCATAGTTTGGTCATAATTCAGATTCTTCTGTGTCCAGGAACGTATTTCCTAAGTTTATCAACAATAAAAAAGACAAAACATTTTTTGATTCATAAACAATGTAGATGAAATTATTGTAGTATCATCTATGTATGGCTCTTGTAGTTCGTATCGTAACAGTCGATGTCAGTGTAGATCCACCCACGGCATTTGTTTACATTCAGGCGCGCTAACTTGCTGTTAGCCGTTAGCTATTGTATCCTTACGGTGTGTAGTGGAGCTATTACTTGTCCTGCAGGGATGATACTTGTAAAAAACTCACTTTATGGCGGGGAGGATTATTGATTCAGAAGTAGCCAAAACACTGCGATTGGTCGTTAGCCGCTAGCTACTAACAAGCACCTCTTAATTGTTTATAGCGTGAACTTTTTTGTTAGTTTTTAAGCCAATGCGCATGCATTCTCCCTTTTCTATCTCTACACTGTTTCTGCTTATAAGAACTCCTTACATTGCTTAACATGCGCCTCTGCTTGATTTACCAGCAATGTCACAACGTGATGACAGCACGCCGTTATTTCCAGGAAAAGAAGTATCGGAATTTTTTAGAAGCAGTATAGTACCGTTTTAAATTAATTTGTACCGGACCATGCAACGCCAATCCTGACAAGCAGTTCCTGCTGCTGAAAAACATCCCCAAAGCATGATGCCGCCACCATACATTTTTCATTTTATTTTATTTTAACATTTTTGTGTTTGTTTATGTTTTTTTTTAATTTTTTTAAATTTATTTATTTAAAAATGTTTTTGTAATTATTTGTAATTTTTACACTACTAATACTATTATTATTATCATATATTATTATTTTAAAACATTTGAAAAAAAAAAATTCAGTTTCACTTCGTCATTATGTGGTATTGTGTGTAGAATTTTAAGGACAAAAAGGAATTTATTCCGTTTTGAAATAAGGCTGTAACAAAACAAAATGTGGAGAAAGTGATGTGCTGTGAACACTGTGGCTACACCGCAGGTTTCATTTGAATAACATAGACGTGTAACAATTACTATGATTTTCCTGGTTATGTGTTATGCCAATTACAGATCCACACTTTGCATCAGTCCTTGAGGGATCTGCGATGTGACCAACAGAGAATGTCTGTGGACCTGGATCAAGAAATCCACCGGAGAAACAGGTATTTGAGCGAAACGTCAGAACCATTCAAAGCGGGAAGACATAAATAGAGCCTGACACACGCAATAAAACAGATTTTTTAAAAATATTCAGATGTAATTGGCTCAGTGTGTTGCAAACATAATGTACCTTTGATTACCTCCAGTGATTTTAAATATCTTGTTTGAGGACACACAACACACACACCTTTACTGTACAACTACAATAACACATTCAATTATTTACCTAAAAATACATACTAGATTTCATTTGATTAATTAGTACTTACTCCAAGGTGAAGTTTCATACTCATACATTACTAATACAAGATTGGAGGCCATAATAGTCCATGAAAACTGCACAGCAGAGGTTTTCAACAGGAGGTGCGACCCCCCCAGGGGTCTGCAGAGGTACTGCTGGGGGGCTGTGAAATTTCTGTTAGATTTTTTTTTTTTTTATATATATATTTTTTTTTCTCTCCTAGTTGTTGCGTTTTTCTTTATTTTATGCATTGAACAAATAGTCTACCAAGTCAAATACAACTGATTCTGATCAACATTGAACTAACACACTGTCATGTAGTTGATAAAATATATCATTAATAAATAATTATATCATTATGATGGACAAACAGGCCCTAGGTGAGGGATCAGACAAAGAGCAGCTCGAACACTTCTATGGAAATACAACAACCGAGACTCAGTTTTCCCTCGTCCGGATGCGGGTCACCGGGGTCCCCCTCTGGAGCCCGGAGAGGCAACGTGGATCCCCCCCTCCAGTGAGGGTTGGACTCCGCCAGGGCTGCCTTTTGTCACCGATTCTGTTCATAACTTTTATGGACAGAATTTCTAGGCGCAGTCAAGGCGTTGAAGGAATCTGGTTTGGTGGCTGCAGGATTAGGTCTCTGCTTTTGCAGATGATGTGGTCCTGATGGCTTCATCTGGCCAGGATCTTCAGCTGCCACTGGATGGTTCGCAGCTTAGTGTGTAGCGACTGGGATGAGAATCAGCACCTCCAAGTCAGAGTCCATGGTTCTCGCTTGGAAAATGGTGGGGTGCCATCTCCGGGATGGGGAGGAGACCCTGCCCCAAGTGGAGGAGTTCAAGTACCTCGGAGTCTTGTTCACGAGTGAGGGAAGAGTGGATTGTGAGATAGACAGGCGGATTGGTGCGGCGTCTTCAGTAATGCGGACGCTGTATCAATCCCTTGTGGTGAAGAAGGAGCTGAGCCGGAAAGCAAAGCTCTGAATTTACCGGTCGATCTACGTTCCCAACCTCACCTACGGTCATGAGCTTTGGGTTATGACCGAAAATAGTTTCCACCGCCAGGTGGCGGGACTCTCCCTTAGAAATAGGAAGAGAAGCTCTGTCATCCGGGAGGAGCTCAAAGTAAAGCCGCTGCTCCTCCACATCGAGAGGAGCCAGATGAGGTGGTTTGGGCATCAGGTCAGGATGCCACCCGCTCGCCTCCCTAGGCTGCTGCCCCCGCAACCCGACCTCGCATAAGCGGAAGAAGATGGATGGATCTTTATTTTGGCATTTAAGATATCCAGCGATTAGCACTATAGTTTTCAGCTAGCAATTAGTGATCTAGTTGCTAGATAAAGATTTGCGTTTTTGTTACGAGCTAGTAATCAGCACCCTATTTGTCATCAAGCGCCACGGTTGTCAGCTAGCGATTAGCACTTTAGTTGCCGGCTAACAATTAGCACTGTAGTTGTCAGCTAGCAATTAGTGTTCGAGTTGCTGGAAAAGATTTGCGCTCTATTTGCCAGCTAGCGATTAACGCCCTAGTTTTCAGCTGGTGCAATCGTTGTAATCCAGTGGTTAGCGCTCTAATGCCTAGCTAGCAATAAGCACTGTAGTTGTCAGCTAGCAATTGGAACACTATTTGTCAGCTAGTGATTGGCGCATTAGATGCCAGTTATTAATCAATGTGCTGGATGTCAGTTAACAATTAGTGCTCTCGTTGCTAACTCGCGATTAATGTGTTAGTATTTAGGTCCCAAATAGTGCTGTAGTTATCAGCTAGCGATTAACACGCCTGTTGCTAGCTAGTGATTAGCACGGTTGTTTCCATCAGGCATCTAGAGTGCTGGTTACCTGCCAGGGATTGCCACACTGTCAGCAATCGAGTAGCGCGTTAGTTGCCAGTTAATGAACAGCGAGCTTGTTGTCAGCTAGCAATTAGGGCTCTAGTTGCCAGCTAGTGATTAATGCGTTATTTGTCAGCCAACAGTTAGCGCGCTAGTCTTCAGCTATTGATTAGTGCGCTAGTTGCCAGCTAGCAATTAATGCATTAATTGTCAGCTAGGGATTAGCACGCTATTTGTCAGGTTGCGATTAGAGTTGTAATTGCCAGCCAGTGATAGCGCACTATTTGCCAGCTAGCGAGTAGCACACTAGTTGCCAGCTGCCAATTAGAACACAAGTTGCTAGGTAGCACTTAGTGCTCTAGTTGTCTGCCAGTGATTGAGGAGTTAGTTGTCAGCTAGCAATTAGTGCGTTAGTTATTAGCTAGTGGTTAGTGCTCTAGTTGCCGGCTAGCAATAAATGCGTGCATTGTCAGCTAGCGATTAGCACACTTGTCAGGTCGCGTTTAGTTCTCGAGTTGCCAGCTAAAGATTAGCACACAAATTCACTGCTAGCAATAAGCACACTATTTGCAAGCTGCCAATTTGAGTGCAATTTTGAGTGAGTTTTAGAACACAAGTTGCCAGGTAGCGCTTAGTGCTCTAGTTGCCTGCTCACGATTAATGCGTTAGTTATCAGCTAGCAATTAGCGCGCAATTGATTATTGCCGGCTAGCAGTTAATGCGTTAGTTGTCAGCTAGCGATTAACACACTAGTTGTCAGGTTGTGATTAGTGCACTAATTACTTAATATGAAAGTACCTTCAGGATCAGTTTCATGTCAAGTAAAATCATGATTTCATACAAGATATACAAGTAGAGGGTCATCGCTTCTTCTCTATCCGTTTTGTGGTCCACGACCTGGAAAACCTTGAAGACCCGGGCTGCAGAGTCTACTTTGCAAAGGCAGGAAGCCATATTTCTTCAGAAGGCTTGCTTTTGAAAGTGTCATGACTTTATTGACTTAGTGGCTAAATATTTGTTTCATCCTGGCAGGTGTGACGTTGACACCAGGAGAAAAATAGAAAGCCTCTCAGAACACATGACCACGACGCAGCGGCTCGATTCTGTGAGTTATTGCTCTGCGTTTCTATGCCAGTGCAGAACTTGATGGATTTTTTTTCAAAGGTCATGTCATGATAACATTTCAATGCAATTAAATGACACAAGAACTGCAATGTGTTATTTGTGGTTGAAGTTATGGAGTTTTATTCATTACAATATGTGGCGTAGGGTTGTCAAAGGTTAGTGTGGGTGAGGCCTAACTCTGCCTCACAACACAGAGAATAAGAAGTAGCAGAAATGATCCACGTTGGTGCTAAATTTAGCGAGGAAAAGTACATTGTAAAAGAGGTGTATCTTGCGTTTATTCAGTAATCAAACACGATAGTATTCGAGTGAGAGCGTAGATCCGCCACCACAAGCCCAGGGAGTGTGCATTACCACAACGTGCAGGAAAGCGCGCAGGCCGACCTTCCAATAGCTACTAATAAAACACAGCTCAGAGACACTCTTCTGTTGTTTGGTAACCTTTTAAAACACAATGCTTTACTTCTTTCACCAGGGAGGCAAAGTGTGGCCTGGGTGTTGTTTGCTGAAAATACCTCTTTTTTTATGGCTTGTCATAGAAATAAAATGAACAAAATGTCAAAATAGAGCAAAAGACATAACATGCAGAAATGTTGATACTAATCAGGAATAGAACACACAAATATTTGTGTCTAAATATATGTTTTAACCAATTTACTAATTAATTTAATGACAAATGACACGACGTCAAACATATTGAAAGTATATTAACAATATTGTTTGTTTTGTATATTTCAAGGCTTCATGCCATTGCTGTTCTTTTTACAATGTAAAATAGTTGACTATTGTTGTTATTTATGATGATATTCATAAGCACAATATTGTTTGTTTGAATATACTGGTGCGGGCGTCTTCAGTAATGTGGACGTTGTACCGATCCGTTGTGGTGAAGGAGGAGCTGAGCCGGAAGGCAAAGCTCTCAATTTACCGGTCGATCTACGTTCCCATCCTCACCTATGGTCATGAGCTTTGGGTCATGACCGAAAGGATAAGATCACGGGTACAGGCGGCCGAAATGAGTTTCCTTCGCCGGGTGGCGGGGCTCTCCCTTAGAGATAGGGTGAGAAGCTCTGCCATCCGGGAGGAGCTCAAAGTAAAGCCGCTGCTCCTCCACATCGAGAAGAGCCAGATGAGGTGGCTCGGGCATCTGGTCAGGATGCCACCCGAACGCCTCCCTAAGGAGGTGTTTAGGGCACGTCCAACCGGTAGGAGGCCACGGGGAAGACCCAGGACACGTAGGGAAGACTATGTCTCCCGGCTGGCCTGGGAACGCCTCGGGATCCCCCGGGAAGAGCTAGACGAAGTGGCTGGGGAGAGGGAAGTCTGGGCTTCCCTGCTTAGGCTGCTGCCCCCGCGACCCAACCTCGGATAAGCGGAAGAAGATGGATGGATGGATGGATGGATGAATATACTGGGAGGTCATAGAACACTGTTCTTTTTAGAATGTAAAATAGTTGACTATTGTTGTTATTTGTGATGATATTTATAAGCACAGTATTGTTTGTTTGAATACACTGGTAGGTCATAAAACACTGCTGTTCTTTTTAGAATGTAAAATATTAAAACTAGTGTTGTTATTTATGATCATATTTATAAGCACAGTATTGTTTTGATATGCTCGAAGGAAATTGCTGTTCCTTTTGAGTGTACAGTTACCTTTTGGCAGCTGATACTGATTTTTTAAATTATGTTGTTGCTCACTGATCTTTAATAATTAACACTTTAAAAGTATTTTCAATAATGTAGTGAAATTAAAAGTTTTATCGAGGTATTAAGAATCGTGGATGCTCATACTGTAGGTATTAGTATATTTCATACTGAAATCCTTGTACTGTGACAACCCCAATGTGGCTATTGCTTTAAATATACTTGAACTCATGCCGTTCAGTGTTTATTTTTTTGTATTTGTTCATTTGAAGGACAATGTGCAATTACATTAAGAAGATGGCTGCATTAGATTTAGCATCATTCTAATTTCCATCTGTAGTCCTTGTATGGTGCATCTAACATTCACAATTGATTTACACATGATTGAAAATACACAACAATATTGAAAATACATAATGATAAACAATTTAAAGTACAAGTACAATACATAGAGGGGATGTGAATTACAAATCAGTGGGCAGTCAAGTTATTGTATTTTAGCAGTGCTCATTTAAAGTGCAGAAGTATACAAAGTGCACCAGTTCTTATCAAAGTCCACATACAGCGCAATAGCCATCAGATGATACCCATGAGGGTATCCTTCAATAGCCATATACCCCATTGGTATTGCATATGTAAAAAAGTTTGCGATGTTACAAGATTGGACCTCTGACAATAAAACATAATACAGCATACTATATAATACGACCATTTAAGTAAGTGATTCAGTACATCATGTTATTGCATGCCTGCAATAAATAACATGTTATTTATTGTTGTAAGTTGTCTTGTCGGTCCCTCTGTAAACAAATCACTGAAGTAGAGAGCCTTGGCTTTTTTGAAAACAGTATTACAATTTTGTAGGCGACCACACGGGGTCACTGTTGCTTTGTATGATTAGTGTGAGCTCCCATTTCTAATGTTCAATGCCGTTACAAATTCATTGACATCCTTCTCCTCAATGATGTCCTGGTGGGATACCGACAGGCCCTAAGGTAAAAAGATATCTTTTTTTTTTCCTCCCAAAAAACTTAGGGGTAAATAAACACACATGAGCAAATGGAGAGGAAACTAATCTCCTTCACTACTAAAGAGCAGAGGGAGAGGGAAAGCATAGGGCGCATTTATTCCCCACCGATGGGCCCGCTGTGATGTGAATCAAATAGATGATGAGTCACTTGGGTAGATGTTATTGCTCGCAGCCAGCAATTCATCACCGCACTCGGAACGAATGAGAGGGAGTGAGGCCGAAGCGCCGCATAAATCCACCGTTATGCCTGTGTCTCGTTGTGAGGAGACGAGGAGGGCCGATGATGTCATACTGAAGGGGCTGTCGCCTTGCGTGTTATCACTGCAGTGCTCCTTGTAACAACACGTGTTTGTGACCCGGGCGTTTGTTTGACAGCATGTGGAGGGACACAACGAGAGAGGAGACGCCATAACGTCCAGACTACACAATGCAGACCGAGAGAAGTTGATTGTGTGTTTTAGTAGTTTGAATGTTGTATACTACATTGCATCAAAAAGTGACCGTGTTCTACCGTGAATGTTGTATACTACATTGCATCAAAAAGTGACCGTGTTCTACCGTTCCCTGTCATGGTCATCATGTTCATCGAAGACGGAGCAGGAACTGGAGAAAGCTAGAAGACTTCTAGAACAGTCAGAGGACAGCCGAGAGTCCCTTGTTCAACAGGTTAGTTTATTTTATCTGGATGTTATGTGAAAACTCCACTAGAAAGAAACCACCATTTACATCTGCCATATTTTCTAGATCAGTGGTTCACAACCTTTTTTCAGTGATGTACCCCCTGTGAACATTTTAAAAATTCAAGTACCCCCTAATCAGAGCAAAGCATTTTTGGTTGAAAAAAAAGAGATAAAGAAGTCAAATACAGCACTATGTCATCAGTTTCTGATTTATTAAATTGTATAACAGTGCAAATTATTGCTCATTTGTAGTGGTCTTTCTTGAACTATTTGGAAAAAAAAGATATAAAAATAACTAAAAACCTGTTGAAAACAAACAAGTGATTCAATTATACATAAATATTTCTACACATAGAAATAATCATCAACTTAAAGTGCCCTTTTTGGGTATTGTAATAGAGATCCACCTGGATTCATGAACTTAATTGTAAACATTTCTTCACAAAAAAAGAAATCTTTAACATCAATATTTATGGATCACGTCCACAAGAAATCATTTCTTTTCACAGTTTATGAACTTACATTTATATTTTGTTGAAGTATTATTTAATAAATATATTTATAAAAGATTTTTGAATTGTTGCTATTTTTAGAATATTTTAAAAATAATCTCACATACCCCTTGGCATACCTTCAAGTACCCCCAGGGTTACGCGTACCCCCATTTGAGAACCACTGTTTCTAGACTATGGAGCACACTAAACTTAATTAACATTATATAGATTCACCTGGCCAAAACATTAGGTATACGATTGATTCAGAATGACCTAAAAAAACACCTGCTTTTTGCAGCATTAATGTCACTGCGCATGCCAAGATTGGATGAAAGTAATACTTCATCCAAACTTTTGTTGGGTTTCCCTACAGCCTGAAGCAAAGGCCTTTGGACTTAATGTCCAAATAAGTACGTCCACCTCGGTGTGACGTCGCAAAATAGCCAGACTGCAAAACCCTGCTAACAGAAGCACCTAAAACTGTCCAAGGTCACGCCATAATGCATGAATCTTACTATTTGATGCTTCGACATTGTTTAACACGAGTATCCAACATCGTCACATTTATAATGTGACGATGTCTCCAAGGTTTCTCATAGTCAGCATTGTCACTGGCGTCCCACTGGATGTGAATTCTCCCTGCCCACTGGGGGTGAGTTTTCCTTGCCCTTTTGTGGGTTCTTCCGAGAATGTTGTAGTCGTAATGATTTGTGCAGTACTTTGAGACATTTGTGATTTGGGGCTATATAAATAAACATTGATTGATTGATTGATATAAGTCAGAAAAGAGGAAAATCCTCCCAGGCCCCTCTTAAAGGAAACTCCAACAGTTCAATGGCTGCATCTCTCCCTTTTGTGGGTGGTGGTCCACAGGTGGAGGACATGCGAGGTGAGCTACAAAGGACCAGGAAGGAGAAAACCGAGCTTCAAAGGGTCTGGCTGCAACCTCCTCAGCCCACTCATGGACACTATACTGCAAAGGACGAGGGAAGGTTACGAGGTATTGAATGTGCAGTTGACTAATCCACTAAAAGAATTTGACAAAACCAAAATGTGTGGAAATGGAGAAATATCATCACGCTGCTTTGAAGTAGCTTGATGCTTGAAGGACCATAACAGAGTTCTGTGCTTGGTGGAGAATAGTTTGTACAATAAATAGACGGACAGAAAAAAATATCTAACTCTTAACACTAATACTTTGGTTTTAATATTTTTTAATTTCCAACATGCATACAATTACAATATAATACATCACATAACATATTTTCCAGGCTATAGAGTGCACCATTATATAAGCCACATTTACTACATTTTAGAAGAAAACATTTTTTTTCCCTGTATTACCCGCACTGGATTATAAGCCACATATATATATATATATATATATATATATGTTGTAAAAATAGTTATTTACACAGAAATATTCTGTAAATGTTTACATGCCTTAATTGTTTCCACAAGGTGCCTGTAACTCTGTAGTAAAACGGCTGCTCAAACAAAACAGAAGTCATCATAATGGGCCCACTAGCTCAGACTCAATAACTCCACGGTGACGTTTTGGTGACTTTACTGAGGAATTTGAGAAACTGAAACATGTCACAATAATTTTAAATAAGTTATCACACAGCTCTTATGCTTAAAGGCCGCTGCTACAGTTATTGTCTATAGTGCTCTTTTCTGCTTCGTGGAAGGGCACACAACTTGTTATCTTCCACGGCATATGAGGGGGGGTCTCGCCGCATATGTTTTCTTTGTTTTAGCAAGCTAAAAGCCAAGGATTTCAAGTACCTCAACGAAGATGAGACGACAGCACGCAGACGAAGCAGAGACAAGGCCCCCAGCACATTCCGTCACGTATTGTGCGTACTGGAGCTGCTCTGCATGATATGTGTGACCACTCCCTTTAGAGGCAGCCTCAGTGATGTTAACTAGGGAACTCCTGAATAAATAGAGGAGCGCGTGGTGGGAGACCGTAACTGAGTGTGAAGCCCCAAACATTTCTCCTCATGAGCTAAATTGGACTCTCTCTCTGCTTGATTCCTTGCTTCTTGTTTCGTTTAATAGATAGGTCAGTGTTTGAACCAGACAAACAATACCAAAATAATGTCATTGTAAGTTAATAATACTAACACAGACACTTATTAGCTATCGCTAAAAATGCTAGCTTCATTACATCACGATAGCACGTCCAAATATGCATGAACACACACGGGACGGTTTAGTAAGTATAAACAGTTTTAATTAAATTGTATAAATTAGAAACGTTGCTTGGGATGATGAATGAAAAATCCATGTGAGTAGAAATGTTATGAACAGCTAGAAGAGAGAGCAACAGTTGTACTTCCAGTTCAAAGCTTTAAATGGCAAGAAACACTGGAGTCATTCAGCCATCAGCAGCTGCAGTGAGCCAACTTGTTCAAAAGCTGGCGCCATAGCACAAAAAGTAACACACAATTTCAGTGTATTTGCATGTATTTTATGAAAACTATTTGCAGTATGGCTGTCGGCGAAAAAAAATCCATAAATTAGCCGCTCCGTTTTTCAAAACGTGGGTAAAAAGTAGCAGTTTATAGTTTTGAATTAATGGAATTTCCAGTTTGGAGGAGGAACAAGAAGAGCTTAATAGTAAACTAGGTTGAGGATTAAATACAAATAACCTTTAGTTTAGGAAAATTACACAAACAATTTGATTGATTTAATCGACAAAAACAAGTTCATGAAACTCAGGGTCTCCCACAGAACTAAAATCTATCTGTGGCTGGGTTATTTGCTGATCTCATGATCTAATTTGCATAATTGTCCCTGGCCCATGCGCATGTAAATTTTTGAAGGCTTTAGGAGAGACGAAAAGTGAGCAAAAGCACAAGTTAAGAAATACAAATTAACTATCTTTTAGTGGTCTCGGGTCTGGGGCAGAGCAGTATCCGCTGTTTGCTACGTCTTCTTATTCTCTGGTAGGCCAGGGGTGTTAGGACGCAGCAATATGATGTCATCCACTTTATGGAGTTGAAACCATCCATCCATTTCCTACCGCTTATTCCCTTTTGGGGTCGCGGGGGACGCTGGCGCCTATCTCAGCTACAATCGGGCGGAAGGCGGGGTACACCCTGGACAAGTCGCCACCTCATCGCAGGGCCAACACAGATAGACAGACAACATTCACACTCACATTCACACACTAGGGCCAATTTAGTGTTGCCAATCAACCTATCCCCAGGTGCATGTTTTTGGAGGTGGGAGGAAGCCGGAGTACCCGGAGGGAACCCACGCATTCACGGGGAGAACATGCAAACTCCACACAGAAAGATCCCGAGCCTGGATTTGAACCCAGGTCTGCAGGAACTTCGTATTGTGAGGCAGACGCACTAACCCCTCTCCCACCGTGAAGCCCGAGTTGAAACCGCAACAGTCCAATTATAGTGTGTTAATGAGCAAATAGAAACAGGTTGCGCCAAATTTATTTGCAGCAGTTCAAATGTATTTATTATTAAGTTTAGTAAGAATGTATTTCATTTAGTTTTGTTTTATTTTCAGTTTATTTTTATTTCATTTTTATTATGTTACATATTTATTTATAATTATTTTTTAATTTATTTTAGCACTGTAATTTTTATGTATGATTACTAATTTAGTGTTAATATTTGAGTGGGTCCCGGGTGCCCCTGTATTGGAAAAGTTGCTACGTAACCGGGGTAAAAAATGTTAGGAAACTCTGAATTATACCATGAGATGGAGATTAGAATAATTCAGTTTACACAAATACTGTATGTCTCTCTTGGTGGGAATTATTCTGAAGTTTTGGTTATAATTGTATTTTTTGTTGTTTTCATTGTAAACATTTCATAAGGTGCTGCCAATATTGCCATGCTTTGTCAGTGATGTCACTAAATTTAATTGTTCCTCACCTAAAGAAAATTGTAGGATTTTAACAATCTAGAAACATACACAAATAATAAGTAAGAGTGAAATGCATTAATGGATATGAGATGGCGACTTGTCCAGAGTGTGCTCCGCCTTCCGCCCGAGTGCAGCTTAGATAGGCTCCAGCACCCCACGCGACCCTGAAAGGGACAAGCGGTAGTAAATGGATGGATGGATGTATGGATATAAGATGTATAAATACAAATTTAGACATAAAAATGTGAATACAAATTTGTAATACGCTTGAAGCACCTTTGGAATAATCAACCCAAATACTGAATCCAAATATAAGTAAATAAATAAATAAAAATAAAAATAATAATAAATAAAAATATATATGTAATTCTACATTTTTATATGTGACAATAAAAATGTTTTTAATTGTAATTGTAATAATTATTTCTAGTCCAGTTAGCCATCAGTCGGGTGGAACACATGTGCAGGGTGGGCGATTGCCAACACTAAATTTACATGTGCTTAAAAAACGGCTCCATAGCCAAGGGCTCACAACTGGGAATTGGCTCTAATCGTTCACTTAAATTAGACGTTTAAAATAATTGATTTGTTCGCAAAAAGGACAGGTTAAAAAAATCGACAAACAAATGAATGTTAATTTGCTGACTGCTGTTTTGTTTTGCAGTTTAATTATTTTCCTTTATGTCTTTCTTTGTGTAGATGGTTTGGATCTGGAAAAAGAGGTAGCAGAATTACGAGCTCAGCTGCGACAGACCTCTGCCAACGGTGAGATAGAAGAACTGAAGAAGGCTGTTGAGCGCAAGGAGAGAGAGCGAGTACAGCTGAGATTACAGTTGGAGGTGTGTGGATTAAATGTAGTGTTTAATGGAGATCCAACGATATTTGGCATTTTGATGTATATCAGATGTTTAGTTATACTTATAAATATATATGTATATATATATATATATTACAACTACAACAAATAACGGCGCTGCAGTAGTTGCCTGCCACCTAATGCTCTGACCCACCATCACTAATTTCAGGAAGATTGTACCATGTGTAAGAAAGTTTTTACTGTTATAGTTTTCCCCACAAGCGGGCATTAAAGGTGCTGCAGTAATCTTGTAGTTGCGTCCCACCCAACATTCCGACCCACCATTAATAATTTCTAAGTCTCTGAGAGGAGCTTGTTAAAGTACGACCCCTTTTTCTCGCTAAAAATTGACCAGTTTGGCGGACGACCACGCCCAAAATTGTGGCATAGGAATAATTTGTTGGCAAGTTATCATCGCCTAAATGTGTCATTTTAACCGTGACTCATTTGGCCAAAGTCCCTAGGAGCAGTTCGTTAAAGTAGGAACCCCCTTTTTTTTTGCCGAAAAATGAAAGACAAAAACCAAGATGGCTGACTTCCTGTTCTTTTTCAGGTATGGGTTCCCGAGACTTTTATGTATGTCCCGTCATGATAGACGTCTCCAGCGATTTTAATGTCAATACTTGAAACTGGTAGGAGGGCCTGATTTTGTTCTAATTTTAAAAGTGGTGCGAGAGAGCCAATTCCAAAATTGTATTTTCGGGACCCCAAAAATAATACATTTTCCATCATGCTTCATGCGCCTGCAAAGCATGGGTACTTTTCGTGCATGTATAAAGGCCTCAATAAGGCGTCCTACCGCGTAGAAGAAAACAGGAATTTTAAAAGAGTCCTGGCGGTGCTCTGCACCAGCCCTTTTGCCCTTTATGTTAAAGGTTGCCTGTTTGCTGGAGCTTAATTATTTAATAAAAATTCAGAATAAAAATGACCTTTGTCAATAATTCTCCTCAAATATGTTTTCATATCAACTAGGGCATTAATTTATCTGCATTTTGTGAGAATTCCTCCCCGGTCTGCTTTCACCGCAGCCCTTACGCTTTTCCCTCCGTCTTGCTGTGCTGGTCTGTTCTTTTTTTTTGCCGGGGGAATCCAGATTTTGTTCTTCTTTCCTGACGTTTTCCCGGTCGTGTTTTGTTTATTTTGTTGCTGCTGCAGCAATCGAGTCGCTCGATGAGCCTACTTGTCTATAACACTCGCAACGGCAGTTATTAACCCTTGAGGAGACTTGGGACCTTTGCGGGTGTTTTTTTTTATTGGGAATTGATAGTTCTTTGTCATGTTATTTTTACCACAAGCTATTGAGTGAGTATACGTTGTAGTTACTCTGGACCCTTTTGTCCCCCATTGACTCCCTTTTTTTATAATGGCCATTTTCAATAAGATATATACCTTTTCTTTTTTTACGCTTTTGCCATGAAAGCCAAATTAATACAAGCATTTCCTTTTGAAATAAGTGCAAATCCCATGAGAGGGTACACAAAATTTTTGGTTCGGTACGTACCTCGGTTTAGAAGTCACGGTTCGGTTCATTTTCGGTACAGTAAGAAAACAAGAAAATATTTATTTTTGGGTTATTTATTTACCAAATTTGTAAACAATGGCTTTATCCTTTTAACATTGGGGACACTATAATAATTCCGCCCACGTTAATCCACATTAAACTGCCTCAAGTTGTTGCTCAGATTAAATCAATTACAAAACTTTTCTTTTACAATAAAAAGTGCAACATTAAACAATTTCACGTCAACTCATCATGTTTAATTTATTACAGCATTTGGGAAGCCTGCAGTTCATTTTTATTATGTAAATGTTATATTTGTATCAACATGTGACTCTGCCATTCAAAACTAGGCTGCTACATTACTAACGATTAATGTAACTATTTCTGAAAAAAATAACACAATAGCAATAGGAGAGACTATTCATCCCTGAACACCATGTAGTTCATGTAGGCTTTATGATGCACTTAGGTTATTATATCAACTATCAGAGACAGAAACTCTTCATTTAACATAAAGTCCTTTTTTGCTGCTTCAACACACCTCAATCAACACTGTCCGTAACACACACACACACACGCACACACTGCAAAATGAGCTAAAGTTACGCTAAAAGCTAATTAGCCTTCACCTTAAGCCAGAACTGCGAGTGAGCTGAGCTGCAGTTTGTTTCTACAAGATCAACGGGCTCATAGGGATGTTGGTAGTAGTTGACTTGGAAGTGTTTAGTATAATTTGGGGAGAGTCCGCTGCTCACTTGCTAAACACCAGTCTGCTCGACGCTGAAGCAATGACTACATGTGCTCTGAATACGCACTGCTGATTGGCTGTTACCGCTACGGTTGTAACCAATCAGATGGTTGTGTGGGTGGGACAATGCTGGGTGCTGTATAGGAGACAGAGGCAGAACGGAGCAGAGCAGCTTATTAAGACTTTAGCATTGGGGGCTGCTTAATATGTTCGTGTGGAACTCGTTCGGTACTCCTCCGCACCGAACCGAAACCCCCGTACCGAAATGGTTCAATACAAATACACGTACCGTTACACCCCTAATATATATATATATATATATATATATATGCAGTCGGTTTTCTGTCCTTGGCCAAATTTTTTGAGCCAAATGTGGCCCCTCTGTCAAAAGATTTGACACCCATGATTTAAATACTAATTCATAGCTTGCATAATGCTCACTTTGTCTTTTTGACTTCCCCAAATCATCTGAAGTCGCATCCTTTCAAGAAACAAAATTCCCCGCCACTTTAAAGACACCCTTCTTGTCCAACTTCTTTGGGAAAAAACGTAAATCCCTGTTAAATAGCACCATTTCAAAGGTGTTTCATGAATAAAATGTTAGCAGCAGGCTGCACATTTGAATGTTTTATCATGTCTCTTCGCTCTGATGTTCCTTGCAATGAAGCTTTTATTTCACATCCCACGCTGTGTTCAAACACCATTTGTATTTGGGTTTGTGCATGTATCACCCAAGGCCTGACTTTAGGTAGATCAAAATAAACGTATTTGCAGGGGAAAAAAGCATTGCGATAGAACGAGGAGTGCAGTTTTCTGGAAAATAATTATTCAAACTAATCAACCTGTGACTTATTTTTCCGAACTGACAGAAATAAAAAACGTGGAATTCAGACATCAGATTGGAAACTTCAAAGTGACTACTTTGCAATAATCCAGTGCCACTCTTGTTATGGACTATTTCTCTGACTTTTTAAAGGATAATCCAATTTCTTATTGCTCTTTTTTAAATGTTTTCATTAGTTTTTTTCTACTAAACTCTTCTTTTAGACACACTGACTTACTTTTGGTTCCTGTACACTAGGGCTTGTCTGCAGACCTGGCACGGCGGGAGCAACAGCAGGTGCGAATGCTCGAACAACTGAGGGACATGCAGGTATTTTACTTCTGTAACTCATAATCGGTGATATTTTGTACAGGACAATGTCAAGAATTGGAAATACAGATTTATCCGTTTGGATCTTCTATTGATAATTGGTTGCGAAATAACAAGTTAAATCCTGGGCTCGGGATCTTTCTGTGTGGAGTTTGCATGTCCTCCCTGTGACTGCGTGGGTTTCCCCCGGGTTCCCCCCGGCTACTCCGGCTTCCTCCCACTTCCAAAGACATGCACCTGGGGATAGGTTGATTGGCAACACGAAAAATTGGCCCTAGTGTGTGAATGAGAGTGTGAATGTTATCTGTCTATCTGTGTTGGCCCCGCAATGAGGTGGCGACTTGTCCAGGGTGTACACCTCGCCTTCAGCCCGATTGTAGCTGAGATAGGCTGCAGTGCTCCCCGCGACCCCGAATGGAATAAGCGGTAGAAAATGGATAGATGGTTACTCTCACTGGCTGACTGAAAAATCATAGCATGCGGGGGCCATTTTGATATTTTTCATTTTAAAAACCAATACAACATGCATATTATTGTTTTATCGCAGGGCCAACACAGATAGACAGACAACATTCACACTCACATTCAAACACTAGGGCCAATTTAGTGATGCCAATCAACCTATCCCCAGGTGCCCCCCCCGCGACCCCAAAAGGGAATAAGCGGTAGAAAATGGATGGATGGATATTATTATTTTACTTTACAGCTCCTCTCATATTTGGTGTTCATATTTACATTAAAAAAAGTCATATATGTATGTATGTATGAATGTGTATATATAATGTGCATATATGTGTGTGTGAGTGTGTGTGTGTATATATATATATATATATATATATATATATATATATATATATATATATATATACACACACACACATATATATGTATATATATACATATATATGTGTATATATGTATATATATATATATATATATATATATATGTGTGTATATATATATATATATATATATATATATGTGTATATATATATATATATATATATACACACACAGTTCAGGCCAAAAGTTTGGACACACATTCTCCTCATTCAATGCGTTTTCTTTATTTTCATGACTACTTACATGTCGATTGTCACTGAAGGCATCACAACTATGAATGAACACATGTGGAGTTATGTACTTAACAAAAAAAGATGAAATAACTGAAAACAATTTTTATATTCTTATTTCTTCAAAATAGCCACCTTTTACTCTGATTACTGCTTTGCACATTCTTCGCATTCTCTCGATGAGCTTCAAGCATACCTGTGAAGTGAAAACCATTTCAGGTACCTCTTTAAGCTCATCGAGAGAATGCCAATAGTGTGCGAAAAAGTAATCAGAGAAAAGGGTGGCTATTTTGAAGAAACAAGAATATACAACATGTTTTTTAGTTATTTAACCTTTTTTGTACGTACATAACTCCACATCTGTCATTCATATTTTTAATGCCTACAGTGACAGTCGACAGTGTAGATAGTCATGAAAATAAAGAAAAACGCATTGAATGAGAAGGTGTGTCCATACTTGTGACCTGTACTCTCTGTAGATATATATTATATATATACAACCTTGTATTTATTATGGCTGCATGAGGCCAAAGTCCTCTCTTAAGGTGTTGTCGCATGGTAAAAATCGCTATTTGGCCCACGGACCACTATCATTTTGGCCCTTGGAGGCAAAATGTGGGGGCACCCCTGCCCTAGAGCAAAGTATTTTGCACAGGAAAAACCCTGTTTTGGAAAAAATGTCAGGCTGATAAATACATATCCCTCTCAGAGTCGAGAGCAGGCAAAGAAGACTGAGACTGAGGCGTTACTCCAGGAGAGCATAAGAAGCAGAGATGAACTGAAGAGCAGGGCCCAGAAGGCCGTGCGCCAATGGAGGGCAAAGTGCACTCGACTGCAGAAGGAGCTGGAGGAATCTCTGGTCCACGTTCAGCTGCACAGTGACAAGACAGCACAGGTCAGTGGATGTATTTGTTCAATGACTGCTGTCACCACACACCCGGGCTAAAGTACTTACTTTATACACTGTGTGGAAAGGCAGGTTGCTCCCCCTGAGACAGAAGTACCAACTCACACTAATAACCAAATTCTTCATACATAATGTACATTGCTGAAGCAACACACAGAAATAGCCAAATGGTCACATTAAGCTCTGCAAGGGCAGTGGGTCAAACAATGAGCGATAAATGGCTGCTTCCAACATAAGTAAAGGAAACAGGAAGAATGCATTCAAGGTAAATGTTTGACCTCTTCAGGGAAGAAAATAGTTTAAAGGCATGGCGTCTGTCGAATGTGCAATTGAATTGGAATAGCCTAATCACGCTTTCACACAATCGACTGCCCTAAACTTGAAAGAGAAAATAATCATTCGAATTGAGGAATCAATAAGCAATTTCACAGCAAATTAGGTACTGAGGCTCACTGTTGAAAACGATCTTTTAAAACTAGCGATAGTCCAATAGTGTTTTTTTTCAGGGCCGATACCGATTATTAGTAGTCACGGAGGTCGATAAGCAAAATTTGCAGTAAAAAATTAATTTGCCCTAAAGGTTTTTTAAACATGAATAGTATATGTCAGTAAATAGATGGACAAGGCTTTAAAGGGGAACCACAGTTTTTTTATTAATTTTGGCTATCGTCCATAATGATTTTTAAAGACAAGACAACGGATTTATTTTTTTAATGCATTTAATGCCTTGTACACACTGCAGGTCAATCCCGATTTTTTTGCCCATATCTGACCTGTATCGGATTTCTTCATATGTCTGTGAAAAGTGCAATTCCCAATTCTCCATTTTTGACCCAGGCCTCTTTTGTATGTGGAAACAAATGTGAACCCTCTTACAATCAGGTGGCATTCATCCGACCAGAACGTTGAGAAAAGACGCTAAGCGTCGTAGTTGTTCACCAAAATAGATGGTTACAAAATAAACAGTTGACAACGGAGCAGAAAACAGGTTAAAAAAAAATGTTTTAAAAACTCGCGTGAAAGTTCTTGCACTCCTGTCTCCGACTGCTCGCCCACAGACATGCTCTTCAAGCAGACATTGGAGAAACATAACCCGTAAAACTGCCTGAGCAAAAATACTTGTCCTCTTCTTTAATCTTCTACAGGCAACAATTTGGTTCAGAAAATGTTGACTTGCACAAAATCCTTGAAATTGCCAAAAATATGCCAGCACTGAGACCGTAGAAGCCATGTTTATTCTGTGGACGCTGCAGTGCGTATGACGTCATGTCCGCATGCGAGTCAGATTGCGTTTACATTACGAATATTTTTGTTGTTGTTCTGACAACGGATTTGACAAAAATTCCAAATTGGACATCCAACCCTATAGTGGGAACATAGGCTAACTCGTAAATAAGGGTGAATAAAAGTCTACGTACAATGAAGTACGTGAGAGGTCCTCTATTCCGGCCATAAAACCCTCGAAATAACGATCCAAAAAACACCAACAATACTCCATTTACATTTTGTGACTTGAATGTTAACCAAGTATTAGTAATATTGTTATTAGAAGCGCTAACGAAGACAATCTAATTTAGTAACATATTGTCACAGAGACAAGCTTGTTGCTGCTGTGTTGACATCGTCTCTTGAGCTGCTTTCTTGCCTCGGAATTTGTGAAAGTTTATTGTAGATTTGAAATAGGGACAAATACAGAAACATATATATCTGAAACAGTCATCCAATGTATGCATCATAGTGTTTGTAGCCAAAGCTAATTTACAACACTTGAGATCATAAATAAGGATGCGGACACAATTTGACAATTTGGTCAACTTTAGCATTCCAATTTACACCCCAAAATCGCAAAAAGATCCTAAAGTATGCCTGTTCCCCCACTTTATTTTTTCTTCGCAAGGATTATGAGTCATTCTTCATCTAAACGGCATCCTAGTGAGAGCGGTCATTGTACAGTAAGTAACGTTTTATTATGCTTGTTGGCACTCATGAAGTATGCAGTTAGTAGTAATCGGTGAGGTTGTCGATGGAAAATAGCAAAAATTGTACTTGTCTTACATAATAAATGGGAGTGATTGGCAAAATTCCCAAAAAAGGGCGGTAATCATTTAAGTTGTTTATTTAACATTACGTCGGCCCGTAGTGACATAATGAAAATATCGCATTTCTTTACATCACAATATGTCGCCATCTACTCAATTTTATAACAGTTTATGGATTTAATACATACATTTAAATAAAAAATTATTCCGGCCTCTTATACGTAACTTTTAGAAATTTTCCCGCTGGCTGACATCATTGCCAATGTTCCCTCTAATTGTTCGTTTGTGTGAGCAAACATAAAAACTCCCTGAGCATTCAGTGGTGCACATGTGAGCAACATCAGACATGCTTACTCTAATCACACTTGTCCCAATTCTGAGATCATAGGTTAATTGTTTCATTATTAAAATCAAATAACAGCAGTCATCTCCATTAAATTATTTGATTTGGCTCACTTACAAATAAAATAACAAATACATCTTGTATTGTACATCTAAGTGGGGGTCCTGTTTTGTAAATAGTTTTTACCCCTTTCAGAGATCACATTTAGGTCCCCTTAAAACATTCACATGTTGCACAATAAGATGTAAGCATAGGATAAAATGTACATTTCTGTAACTTTCTGTCTGCAAAATGTATTTTATTAGCATTTGTGTGATCTAGTAACAGCATTTAATGATTCATATCTATAAATGAATGTTCTTAATAAATGGCAGTAGATTAAGCTCACATTTTATTGGGGAGTTGTAGTGTAACGACCTGGGATGTTTGGTGTTGGAATTGTCTGACTTGTGTTGCCCTAAAAGCTTTAGTGGCTGAATGGTTGCGTCTACTGTTGCATGGGAGACCGAGTTGGTTTTGGCTTGTATGGTACGGCAGACAATGACAAGTTTAGCTAGATAAAAGTTTTTTTACTAATATTTTTAGTGTTTTTTTTCCTGTTGTCTTCATGTCTGTCCATATCTGTCACGTTATTATTTGATTAAATCACGGAACATGACACTCGCGGCACTCCATTAATGAGGCCACGCTGCGATGCGAGTATTGCGGACGGAGGCCTGTCAAGCGACTGGATCGATGCAGTAGCGAAAACAAACAAACAAAATTAAACTGGAAAGACGCCAGGTAGGAAGGACAAAAACTGAATTCACCCCAAAAAATATATAGTTTTGACATTTAAGCAGAGGAGAGGTACTATAGGATACCGTATTCTCCGGACTATACAGCGCACCGGGAAACATAAGCTGCATCCACTAAATTTTATAACAAAAACCTTATTCCATATATAAACCACAGATATGATGATATTGAGTTAATTACACAGTAATATTCTGTAAACCTTTATTTACATACCTTAATTGTTTCCAAATGGTGTTTGTAACACGGCACTCAAACGGCTGATCAAACAAAACAGAAGTCCTCGTCATGGACCCACTAGCTGCGGAAGCCAGCTCTCCAATCAGCTAAACAGACTCAATAAATCCACGGCGATGTTTTGGATTAATTTACTCAGGACTTTTTGAAACTGAAACAATACATAAAGAATGATCAATCAATCAATGTTTATTTATATTGCTCTAAATCACAAATGTGTCAAAGGGCTGCACAAGCCACAACAACATCCTAGGTGCAGATCCCAATCCAATCCAATCCACTTTATTTATATAGCACATTTAAACAACAAGAACGTTTCCAAAGTGCTGCACAGCCATGTTAAAAACAATATTATGCTCCACCAATGACTGGATATAAAAACAAAAAATAAATAAATATAAAACCAATATAAAGACAATATAAAAATAAATATGATTAAAAAGAATATTAAAGGGTAAAATCAATTAAAACAGTAAAATAGAAATTAAAGTGTATAAAAAACACAGAGGACAACAGAGAACAGAGGACCAAATAAGAGCAAGGGAAAACTCACAACCCAATGGGATGTCAATGAGAAACCTTAGAGAGGACGGCAGGTGTGGGTTCGCGCTGCGGTGAAAGCGGCCAAGCAGACCGGGTACTCAAACAAATACCTGATCAGGTATCAAACCATATCCGGGGAAAATCATTGACAATGAGGGTCAATTATTTTCTCATGCAAGTCAAAGGGATGGTGCTTGAGCAGTCGTTATCACCATCTACTTCACTAATGATTATTTTTTAAATTCTAAATACCGGTATCATGTGTGGATGTTGTAACTGCTGATACAGTTGTGTTGTAATTGTGAAAGAAAGACTAAAAGATAAAGGCTGATACTGTTATGTCAACATACCGAAACCTCTTAAAAGAACCATAATGTTTAATTTTAGCCATCATTTGCAAGGTGAAAAGAGTACTACATATTTCCATCTGATCTCCTTATGTGCTTCAGAAATCTTCTTTTTCAGAGTACATAAACCAATACGCTTTGCATGAAACTGAATTATTCATGTGCTTTTTTTCTGGTCCAATTTCTTTATAATGCCCCTTTCACATTAGAAATTGCCTGTGAAATAAGCACAAATGTCTGGTGAAGAGGTGGGTGTGGTGGAATACCACCGGTAAATAACTATTGAGTATAACACCGTTATGAATAATACAGGAGGATGTTCTGTATTTCGCTATTTAAATGGACAGTCAAACTTAACAAAGTTTGAACTTTGTGCATAATTGTTTAAAGCCTTAATGGGTCCAAAAGTATACCTCTGCAAAAATGATGATGCTTTTAAAGTTTTGTTCGACACCGTATTCTGTACATTTGGTTTAAAATCTATGTTGCAATATATTTTGAAGCCTCCTGCAATAACAATATATATCACAATATATTATTTGGCATATAAATGATAAATAATGATAATAATAAATAAAGGTGGGCACAGTCTCCCACGAGTCCCTCATGTTTCTGGCAGCAAACGTTCAGCCAAGACAGGCAGGTTCCCTTGAACCTGTGCTTCTTGTCGAGAAGATCTTGTTAATTGAGTTGAGAGTCCAGTTTATCAATTCCATGTTTACATTTCGGAGAACTGCACAGAAAAAGAGGCTCTTAAAGTCAAGACAAGACAACGAAGCAGGCTGGGGAGATACGGCGAGGGAGTGAGTGCGACCGCCTTTGTCAAGATCCAGAGAACAAAAAGCTCTTGCAATGGCTCCATTTGTGCAGGTGTGCCTGTTGTTCAGCTGGGGGAGATTATAGTACTTTGCAGTGAAGGTGTAATAGCAGAGGTTGTTCTTTTGTTAAATATTCCACAGTTTTGGTTAATTTAGTAGCACAGCTACAACCATTTGGGATTGAACCGAGCAAGTCACATTCAAAATCCCGATCATCGCGCACACACATTCTCTGACAGAGACCTTCACCTGGATTACTTGACGTGACGGGAATTCATTATGAAATAATGTGAATTAATTAGAATAAATAATCTAGCGCTCAATTAAATGATTAGTTTCTGAGCTACACCAATGTCCTTACAAATACCAGGGAAATCCAGAGTATTAGAAGCAATCTGCCTCGCATAGACCTGAACATTGTCCCTTATCGCTGACCTAAAGAGCTGCTGCTGCGTATGCTTGCCTGCGCTTTTTACCTTAATTTTTCCGCCTGACCTCCTCAAATATTGTCAAAGCTCTCCATTCTACTCAGTGTCTCCTCCCCATCTTCTGTGATTCTTGTTTCTTCTTCCCCGTCCCCTTTAACCCATCTCCCTCCCACTCTCTCTGTTCCCCTCTCCAGGTAGCCAAAGAGAAGGACAGCGCCCAGACTCAGCTGAAGGCACTGAGCCAGCAGGCCGAGGCCACCCACAGGGAACTGGCTGAAAACCTGCGACGCTTGGCCCAGCGTGAAGAGGAGCTGCACCGCAAGGATGTGGAGCTGTCTGAGACCTGCCAGCGACAGTTGGCTCTTGAGCAGGAAATACGAGAGGTTAGGATCAAGGCAGTGCATCCTTTTAATTCTGTTTGAAAACCCGGAAGGGCCAAATTATGTTTATCTTTTAACATATATAAATGATAAATGGGTTGTACTTGTATAGCGCTTTTCTACCTTCAAGGTACTCAAAGCGCTTTGACACTACTTCCACATTTACCCATTCACACACACATTCACACACTGATGGAGGGAGCTGCCATGCAAGGCGCCAACCAGCACCCATCAGGAGCAAGGGTGAAGTGTCTTGCTCAGGACACAACGGACATGACGAGGTTGGTACTAGGTGGGATTTGAACCAGGGCCCCTCGGGTTGCGCACGGCCACTCTTCCACTGCGCCACGCCGTCCCAATATATATATATATACGTACATGCATATATACGTATATGCATATATATATATATACATATATGTATATATATATATATATATATATGTATATATATATGTATATATACATATATGTATATGTATATATATGTATGTGTATATGTATATATACATATATATATGCATATATATATGTATGTGTATGTATATATACATATATATATATATATATATATATATATGTATATATATATATATATATATATATGTATATGTAATATATATGTATAGATACATATATACAGGCGAATCTGGGTTTTTGGTAGTGATCAGTTCAAAATGTTTTTTCCTATTATAAATCATGTACATTTAATCCATCCGTGTTAGATACTCAAAATTATAGAGAGAATAGTTACAGTTTTATGTGCATAAATCCATTTGAAAAAACGTATTTTCCGGACTGTGGAGCAAAAAAATATTTTCCCATATATTAGCCGCACAAGACTACAAGTCGCAAATATATCTGTTGTGAAATATGTTATTTACACAGAAAGATTCTGTAAATGTTTCATTGTTTCCAAACAGTGTCTGTAACACAGCAGTAAAACAGCTGATCAGCACAAAAGAGAAGCCGTTGTCATGGACCCACTTACTGTGGAAGCCTTCTCTCCAATCAGCTAAACAGAATCAAAAACTCCACAGTGATGTTTTTGGTAAATTTACAAAACTGAAACATACAATAAGAATTCCTTTGTAAGTTAAAAATACTGACAGACACTCATAAACTTGTAAGCCTATTAACTGTTGCTAGCAAAGCTAGCGTCATTATTTACGGTAGCACGTACGAATATACATGAAAACACTCCTACAGACATCACGCATGGGGTGGTTAAATTAGTATAAACAGTTTTAGTTATACCGTAAAACTTACAAATGTTGGTTGGAGTATAGAATGAAGAATACATACAAATAGAAATGCTATGGACGGCTAGAAGACCGAATGTCACTACGGTTGACAAAAAAAAAAGCACTCCCAGTAAATGGAAGGACACAGCAGCACCTGCAGTGAGCAAACTCATTCAAAAGATTGCACCATAGCACAAACAATAAAACACCTTATCATTTTATTTGCCTTTTTTTTTCAAAAACTCTTTAGTATGGCCGTTGGCGAATAAAAATCCAAAAATTATCCGCGCCGTTTTATAAGCCGCAAGGTTCCAAGTGTAGGAAAAAAAGTAGAGACTTATATTTCAGAATTTACTGTGGCCTGTAGAGGTGGGGGAAATAATCGATTGTTAGCTGCATCGCAATTCGGTCATAGACGATTATAGAATCGATTAGTAAACGTCAATAATCGATAAAAGATTAATTTATTGTAAATAAAGTAATGCAGACAGTTCTAAAATTTGGCTGACTTCAGCGAGCCACCTCACCGAGAAATCCGAACCAGCTCCTTTACTATCGGGCATTTATGACCCAGTTTTGTACACATTTTTATTAATTTAATGAATGTGGGAATTAATTAAACTGTTTTATTCCAAATCAATGATTTTTTTTAACAGTTACAAGGGATACACGCTTATCTAGTGGAACAAAAATAAATGCAAAACTGCATCAATATACATAAATTAAATATTCATCAAAAATCGCTATTTTAATTGAATCGTACCTCCTGGATCAGGAAAACGTAATCGAATCGTGAGCTGCCCAAAGATTCCCACCTTTAGTAGCTTGTAGTGTGTGAGAGCATATAAAAACCGCCGCAAAAAAGTGTTGAAAATTTTCATAATACATTAAAAAGTGGGGTGTAAGAAAACCAAGGTTCTACTGGATTTTAAATTTTTGTATAGTTTTTGTAGTCCCTCCAAAGCAACAAGAATAGATGCTATGTGTCAGCTCTTTTCCAGTAATTTTGAACTCCTATCTTTTGCAGATTTGTACAGGAGCTTCTAAATCCAAATATAATCTCAGACCTCTGCGTGTAGAATTTGCATGTTTGTTCTCTCCTTCCCACGTCCAAAAACATGCATGTTATGTTATTTTGACTCTCTAAATTGTCAATATGTGTGAATGTGAGCGTGAATATTTGTCTATCTGTGTCCTGTCATTAGGGATGGGTATCAAATTTGATCCTTTAATAGGCACTGAATGAGTATCGATCCACGGTCCCATATTTTCGATATGTTTGTTGCAAGTCAGGATGCGCACTCGTTAAGTCCGAATTGAAACTTAACACCGACTCTCGTAAACAGTCAGTTAAGCGGCACTCAGGGCGGACTCAGCCGAACTCCTTCTAGGTAAAGTTGCCATTTTCAACACCTACAAAGCAAGGTAGAAAACGCTTAAATGCAAAATAAGGCTCAATTTATCCAAAATGCTAATTTGCATTGGATTTGCCATTTACAGGCTACTATTAGCATTAGCTATTTTTTAGAACTGGTGTGTAATAAGCACAATACATACAGTATAAACACATTGTAGGGCGCAACATAACACATTCAGTTTCATGAAAAAAGCTACTTCCTCGTTAGACAACCTACCAAAGCTAGCCTATACATTGCTGCCATCTAATGTCTTGAAAGTGCAACTGCATTGCAAATGAGATTGAAATGTACAAACCCCGTTTCCATATGAGTTGGGAAATTCTGTTAGATGTAAATATAAACGGACTACAATGATTTGCAAATCCTTTTCAACCCATATTCAGTTGAATGCACTACAAAGACAAGATATTTGATGTTCAAACTCATAAACTTTTTTTTTTTTTTGGAAATAATAATTAACTTATGGCTGCAACACATGCCAAAGTAGTTGGGAAAGGGCATGTTCACCACTGTGTTACATCACCTTTTCTTTTAACAACACTCAATAAACGTTTGGAAACTGAGGAAACTAATTGTTGAAGCTTTGAAAGTGGAATACTTTCCCATTCTTGTTTTATGTAGAGCTTCAGTCGTTCAACAGTCCGGGGTCTCCGCTGTCGTATTTTACGCTTCATGATGCACCACACGTTTTCGATGGGAGACAGGTCTGGACTGCAGGCGGGCCAGGAAAGTACCCGCATTTTTTTTTTTTACATAGCCACGCTGTTCTAACACTTGTCTTGCTGAAATAAGCGGGGGCGTCTATGATAACCTTGCTTAGATGACAACATTTGTTGCTCCAAAACTTGTATGGACCTTTCAGCATTAATGGTGCCTTCACGGATGTGTAAGTTACCCATGCCTTGGGCACTAATACACCCCCATACCATCACAGATGCTGGCTTTTGAACTTTGCGCCTATAACAATCCGAATGGTTATTTTCCTCTTTGTTCTGGAGGACACCACATCCTCTGTTTCCAAATATAATTTGAAATGTGGACTCGTCAGACCACAGAACACCTTTCCACTTTGCATAAGTCCATCTTGGGTGAGCTCGGGCCCAGCCAAGCCGGCGGCGTTTCAGGATATTGTTGATAAATGTGTTTGGCTTTGCATAGTAGAGTTTTAACTTGCACTTACAGATGTAGCGACCAACTGTTGTTACTGACAGTGGTTTTATGAAGTGTTCCTGAGCCCATGTGGTGATATCCTTTACACACTGATGTCGGTTTTTGATGCAGTACCGCCTGAGGGATCAAAAGTCCGTAATATCATCGCTTACCTGCAGTGATTTCTCCAAATTCTCTGAACTTTTTGATGATTTTACGGACCGTAGATGGTAAAATCTCTAAATTCCTTGCAATAGCTCGTTGAGGAATGTTGTTTCTAAAACTGTTCGACAATTTGCTTACAAAGTGGTGACTCTCACCCCATCCTTGTTTGTGAATTACTTAGTATTTCATGGAAGCTGCTTTTATACCCAATCATGGCAACTAACTGTTCCCAATTAGCCTGCACAACTGTGGGATGTGCCATATAAGTGTTTGATGAGCATTCCTCATCTTTATCAGTATTTATTGCCATCTTTCCCAACTTCTTTGTCACGTGTTGCTGGCATCAAATTCTAAAGTTAATAATTATTTGCAAAAAAAAAAAAGTTTATCAGTTTGAACATCAAAAATGTTGTTTGTAGCAAATTCAACTGAAAATGGGTTGAAAATGATTTGCAAATCATTGTATTCCGTTTATATTTACATCCAACACAATTTCCCAATTCATACGGAAACTGGGTTTGTAATAGGAAAACAATATATAACAACTGGAGATCACAATAATCATAGTCAACTCATTTTAAAATGTTACAGGAAAATAAAATATTTAGAATTTTTTTTTTTACACAAACATAAAAAAAATTGGTACTGTTGAATACCGGTATCGATTCCCAGGTGCAGGGATTTGGTACCGTATCGGTTCAAATGTGTACGGTACCCATCCTGACATGTGATTGACTGGTGACCATTGCTAGGTTTTTTCAAAGTCAGCTGAGATAGGTTCCAGCTCACCTGTGACCCTAAACATAGTAAACAATAGACAATGATTGACCAAATGAATGGCTTAGGTTTCTGTTCACCTCGTTCAAAGATTTTGTTTGATCTCAGCAGATAAAATATTGCGGAAGCCAAAGTCTTTTCACCTAAACTTCGGAACATGTTTTCCAATTGATTTTTAGAGTATCCAAACTCATATAGGCAGAATTATTGGTGACAACTCTCGCAGTTTAAACTAGTAATTAATGATCACTTTACAGGGATTATGCTGCCTTATTAAGAATATTGTAGTTATTATTATGAAATGTGAGGCCTGTTGTAACTCATGTTTATAACATTCACTCTTACAGACAGGACAGGACAGCAGTCAGAACAGAAGTTGTGTCAAGTTACCCATCCGTCAGGAAGCTCTCTTTATTATCAGTCATGTACTTGTTTTTTTTTAAGCAGCCAGCCAGCACAGAAGTTATTCTAAGGTAGATGTCTTTTCTCTAAAGCTTTTTCAATCATTAAGATGACATGACTTGTGTAACTCTCAAATTCTTAATATAACTCAGATCCGGTTTATTTAAAGATTGAAGTAAGTACATTGGGGTTCTAAGAGCTTTTTTAACTGTAGGTGAAAGAGGCCTCAACCGTCCTTCAGTCCGAGGCTCGGCGTCAGTCCGACATCCAGTCAAGACTGAGAGAAAATAACCAAATACTCGTAGAAAAAGTCGACGTGCAAACCCGCCTCTGTCAGAGAGAGCAGAAAAAGCAGGCTGAACTCCAAATCACGCTCAATCAGATGGCCCCGGCCCATGCCCAGCTAGCCCAGCGCTTGGCGGAGGAAGAGGCCTCCAACAAGGACTTCCAGAAGGTGGCGTTGGAATGGCAAGCCAAGCTGGCCATGGCCCAGGAAGAACGGGACACACTAAGGCAACAGCTGCAGCTGGAGAGAGAGGTGCATCAAAAAGAGGTGGACCACCTGAAGGCCTTGATTGAGGAGGCCAGGACAAAGAACATGGACATGCAGGACATAGTCCGGGTTTGCCGCCAGGAACGGGAAGAAATCCAGGCACAGCTACATAACTTTAAGGTAGGTCCTTTTCATTCTTTCTTCTTTTAAATTTCGACCTAAACCGTGAGAATCAGAGGGATAGTTTTCCTACTACAGTGATACCTCAATTCAACAACCCCTGCATTTGCGACCCTTTCAGTTTATGAACTATGACTCCGTGTATGAACACCTGATTTATTAATTTTGTGTGCCTCTGGAAGCCTCAGGGCGCTGACATTTTGATGACATCGCTTCCTGTGCAGTACAGTCCACATGGGGTGTGGCCTTTTCGGAGAGGCGGAGCACCCTATGTCACTTCAGCAGTGCTTTAGTGTGTTCCTTTTCCCGCCAATTACCAAGCTTTGTCTACTTTGTGTTGCTGACTCAAAATGGGTCCACAAAAGCCAACAAACCGGCCTGGAACGAAGGAGGGATTTGCTGAGGGATTAAATTTAGATAGGGTAGGGAACCCCAGCCACACACCCTCCTCTCTGCCTGTCTGCCCTTCTCTGCCTCATGACTGTTCACGGACAGCAAAGTAAAAATGATTGTACTTTTAGCTTGTTTTTTAGTGTTGCACATGGATGATAATGTTTTTGAGAGCACCAAAGGGTCTTTTGTGTGTGTGTGCGTGTGAATATATATATATATATATATATATATATATATATATATATATATATATATATATATATATATATATATATATATATATATATATATATGTATATATATTGGGCACACCTCATTCAATGCGTTTTCTTTATTTTCATGACTATTTACATTGTAGATTGTCACTGAAAGCATCATCACTATGAATGAACACATATGGAGTTAGGTTTCTAACCAGAAAAAATTAAATTAACAGAAAGCATGTTTTGTATTCTAGTTTCTTCAAAATAGCCACCCTTTGCTCTGATTACTTTTTCGCACAATCTTGGCATTCTCTTGCGCTTCAAGGGGTAGTCACCGGAAATCAATCAATCAATCAATCAATGTTTACTTATATAGCCCTAAATCACTAGTGTCTCAAAGGGCTGCACAAACCACCACGACATCCTCGGTAGGCCCACATAAGGGCAAGGAAAACTCACACCCAGTGGGACATCGGTGACAATAATGACCTAGTGGGACGTCGGTGACAATGATGACTATGAGAACCTTAGAGAGGAGGAAAGCAATGGATGTCGAGCGGGTCTAACATGATACTGTGAAAGTTCAATCCACAATGGATCCAACACAGTCGCGAGAGTCCAGTCCAAAGCGGATCCAACACAGCAGCGAGAGTCCCGTTCACAGCGGAGCCAGCAGGAAACCATCCCAAGCGGAGGCGGATCAGCAGCGCAGAGATGTCCCCAGCCGATACACAGGCAAGCAGTACATGGCCACCGGATCGGACCGGACCCCCTCCACAAGGGAGAGTGGGACATAGAAGAAAAAGAAAAGAAACGGCAGATCAACTGGTCTAAAAAGGGAGTCTATTTAAAGGCTAGAGTATACAAATGAGTTTTAAGGTGAGACTTAAATGCTTCTACTGAGGTGGCATCTCGAACTGTTACCGGGAGGGCATTCCAGAGTACTGGAGCCCGAACGGAAAATGCTCTATAGCCCGCAGACTTTTTTGGGCTTTGGGAATCACTAACAAGCCAGAGTCCTTTGAACGCAGATTTCTTGCCGGGACATATGGTACAATACAATCGGCAAGATAGGATGGAGCTAGACCGTGTGGTATTTTATACGTAAGTAGTAAAACCTTAAAGTCACATCTTAAGTGCACAGGAAGCCAGTGCAGGTGAGCCAGTACAGGCGTAATGTGATCAAACTTTCTTGTTCTTGTCAAAAGTCTAGCAGCCGCATTTTGTACCAACTGTAATCTTTTAATGCTAGACATGGGGAGACCCGAAAAAAATACGTTACAGTAGTCGAGGCGAGACGTAACAAACGCATGGATAATGATCTCAGCGTCTTTAGTGGACAGAATAGAGCGAATTTTAGCGATATTACGGAGATGAAAGAAGGCCGTTTTAGTAACGCTTTTAATGTGTACCTCAAAGGAGAGAGTTGGGTCGAAGATAATACCCAGATTCTTTACCGTGTCGCCTTGTTTAATTGTTTGGTTGTCAAATGTTAGAGTTGTATTATTAAATAGAGTTCGGTGTCTAGCAGGACCGATAATCAGCATTTCCGTTTTTTCGGCGTTGAGTTGCAAAAAGTTAGCGGACATCCATTGTTTAATTTCATTTAGACACGCCTCCAGCTGACTACAATCCGGCATGTTGGTCAGCTTTAGGGGCATGTAGAGTTGGGTGTCATCAGCCTAACAGTGAAAGCTAATACCGTATTTGCGTATGATGTCACCTAGCGGCAGCATGTAGATGCTGAAGAGTGCAGGGCCAAGGACCGAACCCTGGGGAACTCCACACGTTACCTTAACGTAGTCCGAGGTCACATTGTTATGGGAGACACACTGCATCCTATCAGTAAGATAAGAGTTAAACCAAGACAGGGCTAAGTCTGACATACCAATTCGTGTTTTGATACGTTCTAATAAAATATTATGATCGACGGTATCGAAAGCAGCGCTAAGATCGAGGAGCAGCAACATAGATGACGCATCAGAATCCATCGTTAGCAATAGATCATTAGTCATTTTTGCGAGGGCTGTCTCCGTGGAGTGATTTGCCCTGAAACCGGATTGAAAGGTTTCACATAGATTGTTAGACGCTAAGTGTTCATTTAACTGCTCCGCAACAATTTTTTCAAGGATTTTTGAAATAAAGGCAAGGTGAGACACCGGTCGGTAGTTTACCATGAGGTCAGGATCGAGGTTAGGTCTTTTAAGAAGAGGATGAATAACCGCTTTTTTGAATGCTAGGGGAACAGTGCCCGAGGAGAGCGATAAGTTTATAATATTTAGCACTGATGGACCTAATAATACAAAGAGCTCCTTGATCAGTTTCCCGGGAAGAGGGTCAAGTAAACATGTGTTGTCTGTTTTATTCCATTTACACGTTGTAACAATTCCTCTAATGTTATTTCCTCAAAACGAGAGAAACTATTTTGGAGGGCAGTATCCGCCGTATATAGCATCGTATCAGTGTTAATAGAACCCCGTTGTAGCTGGGACGCATTGTCTTTAATCTCCTTTCTAATGACTTCAATTTTCTTACTAAAGAATTGCATAAAGTCATCAGCTGAGTGGGTTGAGCTACTGGAAGGGGTCCCTTGTTGGGTTAGCGATGCTACCGTACTAAACAAAAATTTAGGATCATTTTTATTACGGTGGATGAGATTTGAGTAATATTTAGCTTTAGCTAAGGTAAGCATGCGTTTATAAGTTATTAAACCATCACTCCATGCTTGATGGTGCACCTCAAGTTTAGTCGTGCGCCATTTGCGTTCCAGCTTTCTACATAATAATTTCTGAGCTATAGTTTCTTCTGTAAACCACGGGGTGCGCTTTTTTGGAGCCTTTTTTAACTTTAGCGGTGCTATGTTATCAATGATTTCGCGCAGGGCGTCGTTAAAGTTGTTAGTGAGGTTATCAATAGAGCCCACATATTTTGTGATCGGAAATTTCAAATGTGATCTCAGCGAAACCTGGCTTAAACCAAACGACTTTTTTGCGCTAAATGAGGCATGTCCTCCTAACTTTACACATGCGCATATTGCCCGTCCGCTTAAAAGGGGTGGGGGGGTCGCACTAATATACAACGAAAACTTTAACCTTAGTCCTAACATAAATAATAAATATAAATCGTTTGAGGTGCTTACTATGAGGTCTGTCACACTGCTGCCTCTACACCTGGCTGTTATCTACCGCCCCCCAGGGCCCTATTCGGACTTTATCAATGAATTCTCAGAGTTCGTTGCTGATCTAGTGACACACGCCGATAATATAATCATAATGGGGGACTTTAATATCCATATGAATGTGAATTATGTGAATTATATTTATATAGCGCTTTTCTCAAGTGACTCAAAGCGCTTTACATAGTGACACCCAATATCTAAGTTACATTTAAACCAGTGTGGGTGGCACTGGGAGCAGGTGGGTAAAGTGTCTTGCCCAAGGACACAACAGCAGTAACTAGGATGGCACAAGCGGGAATCGAACCTGCAACTCTCAAGTTGCTGGCACGGCCACTCTACCAACCGAGCTATGCCGCCCCACATACCCCATCGGACCCACCGTGCGTAGCGCTCCAGACTGTAATTGATAGCTGTGGTCTCACACAAATAATAAATGAACCCACGCATCGCAACGGTAATACGATAGACCTAGTGCTTGTCAGGGGTATCACCGTTTCCAAAGTTACGATACTCCCGTATACTAAAGTATTGTCCGATCATTACCTTATAAAATTCGAGGTTCAGACGCATGTTCGTCAAACTAATAATAATAATAACTGCTATAGCAGCCGCAACATTAATACGGCCACAACGACAACTCTTGCTGACCTACTGCCCTCGGTAATGGCACCATTCCACTTCAGCAGGTGTGCTGGAAGCTCATCGAGAGAATGCCAAGAGTGTGAAAAACAGTAATAAGAGCTATATATATATATATATATATATATATATATATATATATATATATATATATATATATATATACATATAAATTATACACACATATACTATATATACACACATATATATATACACACATATTTACTATATATACACACATATATACATTGTAGATTGTATGTATACGGTATTATGTATGTATATATGTATGTCTGTATGTACAGTATATGTATGTTTACATGTACAAACCCCGTTTCCATGTGAGTTGGGAAATTGTGTTAGATCTAAATATAAACCGAATACAATGATTTGCAAATCCTTTTCTATCCATATTTAATTGAATGCACTACAAAGAGAAGATATTTAATTTTCAAACTTTCTTTTTTTTTTTTCAAATAATAATTAACTTAGAATTTCATGGCTGCAACACGTGCCAAAGTAGTTGGGAAAGGGCATGTTCACCACTGTTTTACATCACCTTTTCTTTTAATAACACTCAATAATTGTTTTGGAACTGAGGAAACTAATTGTTGAAGCTTTGAAAGTGGAATTCATTCCCATTCTTGTTTTATGTAGAGCTTCAGTCGTTCAACAGTCCGGGGTCTCCGCTGTCGTATTTTACGCTTCATAATGGGCCACACATTTTCGATGGGAGACAGGTCTGGACTGCAGGCGGGCCAGGAAAGTACCCGCACTCTTTTTTTACGAAGCCACGCTGTTGTAACACGTGCTGAATGTGGCTTGGTATTGTCTTGCTGAAATAAGCAGGGGTGTCCATGAAAAAGAAGGCGCTTAGATGGCAGCATATGTCGTTCCAAAACCTGTATGTACCTTTCAGCCTTAATTGTGCCTTCACAGATGTGTAAGTTACCCATGCCTTGGGCACTAATGCACCCCCATACCATCACAGATGCTGGCTTTTGAACTTTGCGTCGATAGCAGTCTGGATGGTTTGCTTCCCCTTTGGTCCGGATGACACAATGTCGAATTTTCCAAAAACAATTTGGAAATCTGTACTTGTCAGACCACAGAACACTTTTCCACTTTGCATCAGTCCATCTTAGATGATCTTGAGCTCAGAGAAGCCGGCAGCGATTCTGGATTTTGTTGATAAATGGCTTTCGCTTTGCATAGTAGAGTTTTAACTTGCACTTACAGATGTAGCGACAAACTTTATTTAGTCACAGTGGTTTTCTGAAGTGTTCCTGAGCCCATGTGGTGATATCCTTTAGAGATTGATGTCGGTTTTTGATACGGTGCTGTCTGAGGGATCAAAGGTCACGGTCATTCAGTGTTGGTTTCAGGCCCTGCCGCTTACGTGGAGTAATTTCTCCAGATTCTCTGAACTTTTTGATGATATTTTGGACCGTAGATGTTGAAATCCCTAAATTTCTTGCAATTGCACTTTGAGAAACGTTGTTCTTAAACTGTTTGACTATTTGCTCACACAGTTGTGGACAAAGGGGTGTACCTCGCCCCATTCTTTTTTGTGAAAGACTGAGCATTTTTTGGGAAGCTGTTTTTATACCCAATCATGGCACCCACCTGTTCCCAATTAGCCTGCACACCTCTGGGATGTTTCAAATAGGTGTTTGATGGGCACCTTTCCCAACTTCTTTGTCACGTGATGCTGGCATCAAATTTTAAAGTTAATGATTATTTGCCAAAATTTTTTTTTTTTTTATCAGTTTGAACATCAAATATGTTGTCTTTGTAGCATATTAAAATAAATAAATGATAAATGGGTTGTACTTGTATAGCGCTTTTCTACCTTCAAGGTACTCAAAGCGCTTTGACATTACTTCCACATTTACCCATTCACACACACATTCACACACTGACGGAGGGAGCTGCCATGCAAGGCGCCAACCAGCACCCATCAGGAGCAAGGGTGAAGTGTCTTGCTCAGGACACAACGGACGTGACGAGGTTGGTACTAGGTGGGATTTGAACCAGGGACCCTCGGGTTGCGCACGGCCACTCTCCCACTGCACCACGCCGTCCCTTATTCAATATTCAACCCCATATTCCATTGAATATGGGTTGAAAATTATTTGCAAATCATTGTATTCCGTTTATCTTTACATCTAACACAATTTCCCAACTCATATGGAAACGGGGTTTTTATGTGTGCATGTATATATGTAGATATGTGTGTATATATGTATGCATAAATATCTGTATTTTTATATAAATGTGTATATATACATACATAGATTGTGTATGTATGTATACAGTATATATTTATGTATATATCTACAGCATATGTATGTTTATATGTGTGCGTATTAGGGGTGTAACGGTACACAAACATTTTGGTTCGGTACGTACCTCAGTTCAGAGGTCACGGTTCGGTTCATTTTCGGTGCAGTAAGAAAACAACAAAATATAAATTTTTGAGTTATTTATTTACCAAATTTGCAAAATCTTCCACCCAAAATATTTTTCTTAGTGGAATATTTAATATGAAGTATTTCATAATAACATTGATTTTGATTCAATGTTATGTTTTGTTATTTGTATTGGGCTTCACGGTGTCAGAGGGGTTAGTGCGTCTGCCTCACAATACGAAGGTCCTGAGTAGTCAGGGTTCAATCCCGGGCTCGGGATCTCTCTGTGTGGAGTTTGCATGACCTCCCCGTGAAAGCGTGGGTTCCCTCCGGGTACTCCGGCTTCCTCCCACTTCCAAAGACATGCACCTGGGGATAGGTTAATTGGCAACACTAAATTGGCCCTAGTGTGTGAATGTGATTGTGAATGTTGTCTGTCTATCTGTGTTGGCCCTGTGATGAGGTGGCGACTTGTCCAGGGTGTACGCCGCCTTACGCCCGATTGTAGCTGAGATAGGCACCAGCGCCCCCCACGACCCCATAGGGAATAAGCGGTAGGAAATGGATGGATTTTGTTGCAAATTTTTCTAAATTACATTTAGCCTTTAAGCTTTTTTATTTCACTTTTGTTTATGTTTTTGTTTATTTTAATAGCATTTTTAGAATGTGCCATGGGCCTTTAAAACATTAGCTGTGGGCCGCAAATGGCTTCCGGGGCACACTTTTGACACCCCTGCTATAGATAATAAAAAATTAAATCTGATAAATCTATTGGTAAAAAACAGAGCCTGGCGACGCATGCGCGTTTATCATAACTCTCTCGCTCTCTCTGTCTCGGCCCCTCCCTCACGAATGCTGCTGCGTGCACAATTTGTTTTGTTTTTAATAATAATAATAATAATAATAATAATGGATTAGATTTATATCGCACTTTTCTATTACTAGATTCTCAAAGCGCTCACAAAGAAGTGGGAACCCATCATTCATTCACACCTGGTGGTGGTAAGCTACATCTGTAGCCACAGCTGCCCTGGGGTTGACTGACGGAAGCCCATCCCATCCCATCCATTTTCTACCCCTTATTCCCTTTTGGGGTCGCGGGGGGCGCTGGCGCCTATCTCAGCTACAATTGGGCGGAAGGCGGGGTACACCCTGGACAAGTCGCCACCTCATCGCAGGGCCAACACAGATAGACAGACAACATTCACACTCACATTCACACACTATGGCCAATTTTAGTGTTGCCAATCAACCTATCCCCAGGTGCATGTTTTTGGAAGTGGGAGGAAGCCGGAGTACCCGGAGGGAACCCACGCATTCACAGGGAGAACATGCAAACTCCACACAGAAAGATCCCGAGCCTGGATTTGAACCCAGGACTGCAGGACCTTCGTATTGTGAGGCAGACGCACTAACCCCTCTACCACCGTGAAGCCCACTGACGGAAGCGTGGCTGCCATTTTTCGCCTACGGCCCCTCCGACCACCACCTATCATTCATTCATCAATCATTCACCAGTGTGAGCGGCACCGGTGGCAAGGGTGAAGTGTCCTGCCCAAGGACACAACGGCAGCGATTTGGATGTCAATAGGTGGGGAGCGAACCTGCAACCCTCAGGTTTCTGGCACAGTTGCTCTACCCACTACGCCATGCCTTCTTAACCCTGAACGTACATTGAAAATACACGCGACCCTGACTTAAAATGCCGGACATTTCAGGCATTTAAGAAACTCCACCCGGACAGCCCCGCAAAAGAGGACATATCCGGTGAAAAGAGGAAATATGGTCAGTCTATCGTAGCCCGGTTGCTGCTAGCATGCAGTGTGTTGTGCCTCGGTGTGCATTATTTACACAACGTGCGGTACGCTACTTAACATGCCCGTGTGGAAATTCGTTGGGTCACCTCCAAACCGAATCAAAACCCCCGTACCGAAACAATTCAATACAAATACACGTACCGTTACACCCCTAATGCGTATGTATATATATGTGTATTTGTATGTATGTATGTGTCACTGTGTATCTACAATATGATTGTATGTTTGTATATATACATTTGTGTATATATGTATACACATATACATACATATATATTTACTGTACGTACATACATATGTATGTATGTATGTACACAGAGTATATTTAAAGTGTGCATTTTTTTACTAAAATAGGGAGCTTTGTCAAGGGCAGAATCAATTATTAATTTTTACATTGTTTCATGTGGAACTATCCTTCACTATACCAACTCTTTGATTTACAGACCGTGTTTAAGAACCAATTACGTTCCTAAATTGAGAGTCCACTGTGTTAATAATTGCAGCCTGTACTTTATAATAGTCTGCCACAGTCAGTAAACAGCTGTCAGATTTCTAAGTCGGGGGGAGTGGTGACAAGACTCTCATGAGGTGTAAACGTCCTCATTGGCTGTGATACTTAAAAGGTGTGGGAGTGGATTAGAGCTGGGATCTAAATGGTGTGCATGGATCATCAGGGTCATTTCAACTTGAGGCTGCAGGGGTGAATATATAAAAACGGGAGTCTTATTAGGGCAGTGCTGTAGACAGGGAAGTTCCGCTGTCCTGAAGATTTCAGCACTCAACCATGACCTCCTCTTTGCAATGATTGTCTATCAAGGGTTCATTGTTTTTAAGGCGCCCGCTCTTCTCTAATATAGGTGAAGACAGCACATTAACTGTCCTCATTGACATTAATATCTGGCACAGCTCATTGGAATGGTGTCATTCAAGTTGACTGAGGACAAGGGCGTGTTCTTATTAAGATCTACCCCATGGGTGCTGCACACATCCCTTAGAAGCACACCTAATATTCATAGCTAGAAGGGAATATTCCAGTTTAGCTGCAGTCAATTTTGAGAAAAAGCTTAAAATAGCTGGTTTTCTTGTCCTTGTCCACTGTATCATCCCTCTTCCTCATAATCCCTTCCATTGTCACCTCCCTCCAGCTTTTATTTAGCATTTTTTTCTCCCTATTTATTGCCTTCTTCCTCACTAATTGTGTTTTTCTTTCTTGTTGTCACTCAGTTCATCCCAAGTTCTCAGTCATTGTTAATTCCACTCTAATTACTTAACACATTTCACAACGGAATCCTTTGGTAAGGACATCTGCCGAGGACAAACATGGGCAAGGACAAGATACGCAGTTCTTTGCTGCCTTGCTAAAAGCTGTGGCAACCTCGAGTCCTTTAAATCTGCCACATAAGGGTGACTGATGAGTGTTTGAATGATGTTCAAACTTTTCTAATCCTTAAGTATATCATGGTCATAACAAACACACCTGCTTCCCATTAGGCAGGTGCAACGTCCGACAAGAAGTTGTGCGAGGCGCTGAGTGTCAAGCTGGACAGGATGAAAGATGAATGTGATAAGATGGCTGGACAGCTGAGCGCTAAAGAGGATGCGCACGCACTCCTCCACAAAAAGTACCAACTACTCAAACTCAAACTGGATGAAGTAAGTGCCGTCTCCTTTTTGACTTCAAGGAATGTAAAAATAAAATACCGTCTTTTCCGAGCTATAAGCCGCTACTTTTTTCCTACACTTTGAGCCCTGTGACCTTTAAAACACTGCAGCTAATGTATGGATTTTTATTTGCTAACGGCCATCAAGTTTTTTATGGAACCAATAATTTTCATATAAGCCGACAGAGACACTAAAAATGTGTGGTATTGTTTGTTATGGTGTCTTTTGGACGAGTTTGCTCACTGCAAATGTGCCATGCCTGAAAAAATATACTTCCTGTTTCTGCTTTACACCATAAGTAAAACAGTCCATAGCGTTTCTGCTCAAAAGGATTTCTCATCGCGCCAAGCAACGTTTGTAAGTTTTACAATGTAACTAGAACAACTCTTATGTACTAAACCGTCCAATGTGTGATGTCTGTAGGTGTGTTTTCATGCATATTTGCATGTGCTATTGTAATGTAATCAAGCTAACGTGGTTAGCATTAGCTAATATGCTAACACGTTTACGAGTGTTTGTCTTAGTATTATTAACTTACAATTGCATTCTTTATGTATCGTTTCAGTTTTGTGAATTCACCAAAACGTCACTGTAGAGTTGAGACTGTAGCTATTTTTCAATTGTTGCTGCTTATTGTACAATGTACATTTATTTTTGCAGTCTTTCAGTCACTCTTTATTTGAAAGGACTGGCAATCTAACTTCTATTTCTGGTCTTGTTGTGGACTGTACTCGCGATAAGAAACTCTTTTACCTCTGTGGCACCATGTCTGTGACGAAAAGCGAGCTGCAAAGAGCCTGGCGTCACACTTGCTTCGCGCTGCCTTTCTCTTGTCTTAAAAGGGTCATCTGTCATTTTGAAAAACGCTGTCTGCGGGTATATCTCGGATACATTAAAGTAGCTACTGTACGTATTTCTAGCGTCATCACAACAACCGGCTTTGGCAACGCTTATCGGGTGATCAGTACTACACAGTATTACACCGCATGGTGCAACCTGGACACATCATCAGTGATTCTCCCGGGGTCATAGGGTGTTTTGGGTCTTAATCAAACACCCTCACCCGGGCGACCCAGCCGAGGATGATCAGTCCCTCGACTTGTGTCCAGGTAGCGCACTACGCCACGCGTCCCCCCTCCTCAACCAGAGCCAACGTGAAGCCTTTTCAGACGCCTCCAATATGTTTTTTATGGCTCTTCGCCTGTGCAGTCCACAAATCCCAAGGAGCCCCAGGACACGGTGTAAGGACTTGCCTGCAAAACCCCTGCAGTCCACTTCAATAGGCTCGCAGCGGGCCTTCCACCCGTTCCTCCGGCAGTCAGCCACAAGATCTGCATATTTCGCCCTCTTCCTTTCCTGAGCTTCCTCCATTCTGTCCTCCCAGGGGACAGTTAGCTCAAGGAGCACCACCTGCTTCCTGGTTCCAGACATCAAGACCATGTCTGGCCGGAGTGTTGTAGTTGCAATGATGTCTGGGAATCGCAACTGCCTTCCTAGATCAACCAAGAGCTGCCAGTCCCTTGCTGTTGTTAGCAGGCCACCCTGGGTCTTCTTGGAGGGTTGAGGTTTCTCTCTTGCTCGGACAAAGGCAATTGTGCTCTTGGTTGGGTGTTGCCGCTTACTGGTGTTGATGCCCGTGCAGATAGTGTCTGCTATTACCCGCAGGGCCTGGCCGTGGCGCCACCGGTACCTGCCATCTGCCAATGCCTTTGAGCAACAGCTGAGGATGTGTTCTAATGATCCTCTTTTCTGATAGAGCTGGCACACAGGTCTGTCTATCAGGCCCCAGGTGAATAAGTTAGCAGGGCTTGGGAGGACATCATAAACTGACTGGACCAAGAACTTAAACTGGTGTGGCTCCGCTTTCCAGAGTTCGGTCCAGGCGATCTTGCGACCAGCTATGTGCTCCCACTTGGTCCAGGCCCCCTGCTTGCTCATTCCCACCACTCTGCTGAAGCGAGCCTCTTCCACTGGCTCTGCTGTAGCTTGGTTTGGTGTTACTACCCAGCCCAGCCCGACCAGTAGCTACGGTTCCCACCACGGTGCTGTGCCGCAACCTCGCCTCTGCCCGCTCCACTGCATCCTGGGCACGCCACTTCCTTCCTGTTCTGACCTCCACACCTGCTGACGATACTTTCCCATCAGCAGAATCTCTGTAGAGCAGGACTTCTCTGGCAGAGGAGTTCAAGGTTTCCAGGGCCAGACTACTGAAAGGAAGCTGCAGTTTGGTGTTGTGCCCAAACAAAGCAATGCTGCTTAGGCTCCGTGGCAGACCCAGCCACCTGCGCAGGGACGAGCTGATCTTCCTCTCAAATCCCTCCACGATGGTCATTGGGAATTCGTACATCAGCAGCGGCCAGAGGATACGAGGCAGGATGCCATGCTGATATATCCAGGCTTTGAACTTCCCTGGAAGTCTCGACTTGTCCACAGCTGAGAGCCACATGTTGAGGTTATCGCTGGTAGATTGACGTGCAGCGGAATCCTTCAGATCACCAGTGAAGAGCTTGCCCAGGCTCTTCACTGGCTTTTCTGACACAGATGGAATTTGGATGTCTGCCAGACTGAAGCGAAAGTGGTCGGATACTTTACCTTTCCTCAAGACCAAGGACCTGGACTTAGAGGGCTTGAAACTCATTCTTGCCCAACTAATGAGTTGATCAAGGCCTTGAAGGAGCCATCTGCATCCAGACACTGATGTTGTGGTTACCGTGAGATCATCCATGAAGGCTCTAATCGGAGGTTGCCGGGTGCCGGATTTGGACAAAGGACCTCTGCACTCTACTTCCGCAGACTTCACGAGCATATTCATGGCCAGTGCAAACAGGGACACAGAGATTGTACAGCCTGTGATGATGCCTTTCTCCAGACAATGCCAATCTGATGTTGAAGTGCCAGAGGACACCCTCAGACTAAAGTTGTTGTAATAGTCGAGAATGAGATTGCGAATCTTCTCTGGAACATGGTATCTGCTCAGAGACAATTCCACCAACTTGTGTGGAATTGACCCATAAGCATTGGCGAGGTCCAGCCACAGTACTGTCAAATCGCCTCTGTTCTCTCGCGCCTCACGGATCAGCTGTGTTACCACACCAGTGTGTTCGATGCACCCTGGAACTCCTGGGACTCCTCCCTTCTGCACCGAGGTGTCAATATAGGTGTTCTTCAGGAGAAATCCCATGAGGCGATTGGAAACGATCTTGAAGAAAGTCTTGCACTCAACACTGAGGAGGGAGATTGTCCTGAACTGCTCGATGTTCCTTGCGTTTTCCTCCTTGGGAATCCATACTCCCTCTGCGTACGTCCACTGCTGAGGTACTTTCCCTCTTTTCCAGATCACTCGGAAGATCTTCCAAAGACGCTCCAACAGGCGGGGACACTGTTTGAAGACCTTGTACGGAACTCCACTTAGGCCTGGTGCTGATGCTGTTCTGGCAGATTTGATTACCTCTTTAACTTCTTTCAGGGTTGGTTCACTGGTGTCAAACAGGGTGCAGGGTTCTGGTGGGCATATGAGGGCTGCATAGTGGCCGAGGTCTTGCTCTCTCATGCCGTCGCTGTAGGTGTTCTTGATGTGGAGGTTGATTTCCTCCTCGGGACATGAGAGTTGACCACTGCGTTTTTCTCCCAGCAGCTTCTTTGTGAATCCAAATGGATTTGCAATGAAGGCATTGCGCTTGCGGGCCCTTTCCTTGCCTCTCTTCCTGTGCCACTCGGCACGTCGCAGGGTGAGTAGTTTATCCCTTACCACACCCCTCAGTTCTGCCAAAGATGCCTTCTCATTGTCGCTTACCTCCCTGTACTGGCTCCTGAGTACTCTCAGTTCTCGTCTGAGTTGGGAAATCTTGGTTTCTCGCCGGTTTGGAATTGGTGCTGCAGTTGTAGTCTTGGTAGCGCGTTGTTTCTTGATGCCAAACCTGTCTGATGCAATGCTCATTATGAACGTACTCATTGTCTTAAGCCTCTGGTCCACATTACCCTTGGCTGTTGCTTCCAGTGCTGTATTAACATCTTCATCAAACTGTTTCCACTCTGACTCCTTGTTGGCAGCGGGCCACAATATCCGACGATGCTCTGACGGTCTGCTTTGGGGATGCGCCGGTGGTACTTGGAGGTTCTGAGCACTGTGGGTAGTGTCCGGGCCTGGATCCTCCTCCGTCTCATCAGGTGCCGTACAGGGTACTGGCACTGTGCGTTGCACCACGGGTTTCCTTAGGCAGCCCATCTTGGTCTGATATATCTTTAGACCAGTCGGGTTTTTGCAGACCTTGCCACATTTGCAGACTGCACTCGTAGTCAATTTTTCATTCGCAGGGGTCGTTACCAGAAAATCTGTCCATTCGGAGCGCTTATTCTCCCCCCCTCTCGGGCGCCCCTGGGGGTATATCTCTTTAGGGTTTTTCGTAGCGTTGTATGGGTGCTCCCTTGCGAGAGCTGCAGCTTGGGATGCTACCCCTCCCTGCCCCGGATGCCGTCTTTCCGGGGACAAATTTTCGGTGCATCAAAAGTACGTATATATATATATATATATATATATATATATATATATATATATATATATATATATATATATATATATGCATGATATATATATATATGCATGATATATATATATATGCATGATATATATATATATATATATACATAAGCACACACACATACATACAGTGAAGAAAAAAAGTATTTGAACACCCTGCTATTTTGCAAGTTCTCCCAGTTAAAAATCATGGAGGGGTCTGAAATTTTCATGGTAGGTACATGTCTACTGTATGAGAGATAACCTAAAAAGAAAAATCCAGAAATCACAATCTATGATTTTTTAACAATTTATTTGTGTGATACAGCTGAAAATAAGTATTTGAACACCACCATTAATATTTGGTAGAGTAGCCTTTGTTTGCAATTACAGAGGTCAAACGTTTCCTGTAGTTCTTCACCATGTTTGCACAAACTGCAGGAGGGATTTTGGCCCACTCCTCCACACAGATCTTCTCTAGATCAGTCAGGTTTCTGGGCTGTCGCTGAGTAACAGACTTTCAGCTCCCTCCAAAGATTTTCAATTGGATTTAGGTCTGGAGACTGGCTAGGCCACTCCAGAACCTTGATATGGTTCTTACAAAGCCACTTCTTGGTTTTCCTGGCTGTGTGCGCTTTGGGTCATTGTCATGTTGGAAGATCCAGCCACGACTCATCTTCAATGATCTGACTGACGGAAGGAGGTTTTTGGCCAACATCTCACAATACATGGCTGCAGTCATCCTCTCCTTTATACAGTACAGTCATCCTGTCCCATGAGCAGAAAAACACCCCCAAGGCATGATGCTACCACCCCCATGCTTCACTGTAGGGATGGTGTTCTTGGGATGGTACGCATCATTCTTCTTCTTCCAAACACGAATAGTGGAATTATGACCAAAAAGGTCAATTTTGGTCTCATCTGTCCACAAAACTTTCTCCCATAACTCCTCTGGATCATCCGAATGGTCATTGGCAAACTTAAGACGGGCCTTAACATGTGCTGGTTTAAGGAGGGGAACCTTCCGTGCCTTGCATGATTTCAAACCATGACGTCTTAGTGTATTACCAACAGTGTCCATGGAAACAGTGGTCCCAGCTCTTTTCAGGTCATTGACCAAGTCCTGTCGTGTAGTCCTGGGCTGATTCCTCACCTTTCTTAGCATCATTAAAACCCCACGAGGTGATATCTTGCATGGGGCTCCACTCCGATTGAGATTGACCGTCATGTTTTGCTTCTTCCATTTTCTAATGATTGCTCCAACAGTGGACCTATTTTCACCAAGCTGCTTGGCAATTTTCCGTAGCCCTTTCCATCCTTGTGGAGTTGTACAATTTCGTCTCTGGTGTCTTTAGACAGTTCTTTGCTCTTAGCCATGCTGAATGTTTGGGTCTTACTGCTCTGATTGTATGGGGTGGATAGGTGTCCTTATGCAGCTAACGACCTCACACAGGTGCATCTGATTCAGGATAATACAGTGGAGAGGAGGAGGACTTTTTAAAGGCGGACTAACAGGTCTTTGAGGGGTCAGAATTCTAGCTGATAGAGCGGTGTTTGAATACTTATTTTCAGCTGTATCACACAAATAAATTGTTAAAAAATAATTGATTGTGATTTCTGGATTTTTCTTTTTAGGTTATCTCATATACAGTGGACATGCACCTACTGTGAAAGTTTCAGACCCCTCCATGATTTCTACTGTAAGTGGGAGAACTTGCAAAATAGCAAGGTGTTAAATACTTTTTTTCTTGACTATATATATATATATATATATATATATATATATATATATATACAATATAATGTAAAAGTATACATCTATTCAAACTGTAACTACCTGCCGATATTAATGAGTATGTTTGTGTGTCGTGATGTTTATTTTTCCCATGGTCTGTGAACACACCATGTTGGGGGAAATGAGAAAGGGTTTGCGTGTCTGGGAGTGAAGCACGGAGGAAGTACTTGTTGGAATTGGTCCTGTTGTTAGCATAAAATTGGCAATAAAAGTTAAAAATAGCGATTGACTTTGTGTGTCTACTTCTGGACGCTACAGTACATTATATTACTTTAATTTTTATTTCACGTTAAAAAAAAACACATTCTTAAGGTGTGGTGGCTATATCGTTGAATCGCCACAATCAAATACATTAAGGGGAAACCACTAATGTGGCACATTTCAGTATTTTTGTTAGAATTACTCAAAAAAAATCTCAGCAAGTTATTCATTTATTGAAATTGTAGATGTATACAAAATGATGCTGACCATGGGGACTTTTTGGTTTTGTTTGAACTTTACATAACTGTACATTAGGGAGCTCCTTTTACTTTTAAGTTGTCTTTTACGTTTCTAAGACATGCTGAACTTGGGAGATCCCTAACTTTACTCTTCAAGCTGCCTTTTTGTCTTGGATCAAAAACAAAAATGATTTAAGATATGTATGCTTTAAGTCATTTAAAAAGATTGAGGTGTTGGATCTTGTGTTATCGTATTGTCTTTGCTATAGGGTATTTAAGCCGCACCCACCAAATTATAAAAGAAAAAATATTTTTTACATATAATAGCCGCACCGGACTATAAGCCGTGGATATATACCAGTACAAAATATTTTGTAAATGTTTACACATCTTAATTTTTTCAAACGGTGTCTGTAACATAGCAGTAAAACGGCTGTTCAAACAAAACAGAAGTCTTTGTCATTGACCCACTTGCTGCGTAAGCTAGCTCTCCAATCAGCTAAACAGACAAAATAACTCCACGGTGACGTTTTTGTGAATTTATTGATGAATTTGTGAAACTGAAGCAATACAGAAAGAAAGCCATTGTAAGTTATTATTACAAACACAGACACTCGGAAACATCTTAGCATATTAGCTAATGCTAACGACGCTAGTGTCATTACAACACAATAGCATGTACAAATATGTATGAAAACAATCCGTCATACAAATGGGATGTTTTAGTAAGTATGAATTGTTTTGGTTATATTGTAAAAAAAATCCGGACATGGCTCGGTAGGATAAATGAAGAATCCATACGAGTAAAATCGCTATTGACTGCTAGAAGAAAAAACAGCACCTGTTTTTCTGTTTGGAATCTCACTCTAAACAGAGCTGCCCTGCAGCACCTGCAGTGAGGGATTTTGTCCAAAAGATGGCGCCATAAGACAAACAATACCACACCTTTTCAATGTCTTTGCTTGTTTTTTTATCTTAAAACTATTTCCATTATCAGGCTGTCAGCGAAGAAAAACACATATTTTGCCTGCAGGGTTCAAAGAGTAGAAACAAAGTAGCAGGTTACAACCTGGAATTTACGGTACTAAACATTGGTGTCATACGTGTATACACTGTATCTGCTTTTGTGAAAAAAAAAAAAAGGCTTATACCGATACGTCAAAATGCCAAATATCAGTGCCGATAATTAGTTGATCTGTAATTTGTCTTATTACTTTTGTCTTTTTGTCAGTGTAAGATTGTTTTGATGACCAGTGGGGTTTTTGGTTTCTAATGGAAAATATAAAATGTAATAATTCCATCCATTTGTTTGTACATTCAATGGTTTAGCTTAGTTTTTGACTGCTTGTTTGAAAGTGAATGCCCTGCATGAGAACGAAAAAAAAAGATTGACTAGAGCAGTTGTTGCAAATCCACTTTGTTTAATGAGTTCCACTGCACCCGTCAAATAAGTTTGAAAGTTATTTGTTCAATTAGCATAACCGCGATAAATGCAAACTGTGCTTTGTAGAGCTGCAACAGATGGGCGAGCACATGTTTAATAACACACTGGGACATTCCACTCCTTCCTGGCAACACAGCTGTGGCTTGTAAGCAAGGTCATGTCATCATCACGCGTCACCTTTTTAAGGTCACGTTTGTGCCAAATCTGCACTATTTCAAGCAGCCATTGAATCTGCGGTGTTTTACAACAGCAGATGGAGTCTTTACTTTCCTCCCTGACAGGCCCCATAAGTAGGGGGCTCTCTTTAGGGCATCCATGTATTGACTCTAAATGGGACGAATGGATGGGAAAAAAAGGCTGTTATTCATGTAACGTGGGCAGTTTATCATGCAGAGACAGAATAATGAGCCATAGTCCCCGGGCAACACTGATCGGTTAGTTCCTGAGTCTCTGGCATATTGATTGACTGTGTCCTGGAAGAGACCCTGAAACTATTGACAGAGCAGACCAGAGGAGGGTAGTTAACTAGGTCTGTTTGTGTGGGAGGAAAGCAAATGACACCGATGCCTCAGGTTGTCTTTGTATTTCTCTGTAGTCTATTATTTTGCCTTTTTGCCAGGGTAAAAAAAACAAAACTTTTTGAGGTAGCTAAGAATTCCGCCAGTCTCTTTTATATGTTGCTTGACCTTCAGTAAGATTTAGCCAAAACAAAATTCCCTATTGGAATCAGTTTTGTTTGTAATACTTATTTCCAGTGTCAAATGTTGCCTCCATTAAACCTTTATTGCAATATCTATAAAGCAGTGGTGTGTGGTGACCTTCACACCAGGTGAGGCATTGATGCCTTTGGAGGGTTTTTTATTATTATATATTTAAATTGATATGCTCTTATAACCTCGGGGCCCAACTTAACTTTTAATAAGTAATCTTACTATTGATTTCTATCGTATTCAATAATTATATCCAACCTACTTGCATACAGTTAAACAGAATAAACTTTGTCTAATAATGTGATACTATGTATAAATCAAAATGAATATTATCAAGAATAAATACTAATCAATTACACTGCCAAAAGGCACTCATTACGACTGATTAAAATACATTTACATACAATCACACAGTGCTAAAATAAATGCATTCTAACTAAATAATCAAGAAATAATAATAATGTATATATATCTTAAATAAACTGTCAATACAACTAAAGTGCAACTGAAAAATAAGCTTCCCCGCTTAAGTTAAAATGTTTGCGCTCAAGAAACTTCGCTATGACTAGTTTGTTTGAGATTGTCATTACTGCCTCAAGTGGTGGAAAAGTGTATTACTACTTTGCGGCCGATACGGACCACAGCTGAGAAACAAATATGTTTTTGGCCCGGCGATCGGTTAAGAACCACTGGTCACTGTTATAACAGGTTGCTCATTTAGATGTTAAAGCGGAACTGTACTTTTTGGGGGAATTTTGCCTATCGTTCACAATCGATATGAAAGACATGACGGCGGATGTATTTTTTTTTTTTGCATTCTAGCTTGTAAATAAATGGGAGGTCCTCTATTGCATCCGTAAAATCCAATAAATAACTGTCCAAAAAGCACCAACAATACTCTATTTACATTTTGTGACTTGAGTATTAACCAAGTATTGGGGATATTGTTATTATAAGCACTAATGCAGACAAATTATTTCTAGAGGTGCCGTGATCACAAGTTTGTGTGCCTGTTTTGACATGATTGACTGGTGTTTTTGCTCCTTAGAAGTGTATTCTAGATCATAACTCAGAGATGCATCTCACCAAGATAGTAGAACGATGAGGACGTATCCCGACAAGTTGGTACACTTTGACGCTTGTTTCCACTCCTCTATTCTTCGCGAGGATTATGAGCCACTCTTCATCTAAATGGGAATATAGGAACATCTTAGCAGTCGGCATCCTAATGACAGCAGACCTTTTACAGCAGGGGTCTCAAACATGCGGCCCGCGAGACGTTTTTATGCGGCCCGCACTTTGATACGACAATTTAATGTTGGTGCGGCCCACGAGTTAAATATGAACGCCGCTTGATAGGTCATGCTTGCCAACACCTCCAATTTTCCCGGGAGACCCCTGAATTTTAGGGCACCAATTCTCTCGAAGCCCCTTTCAATTTTTACCAGATCAACAATATTCAGGGAGTGCCATAATGGCACTGCCTTTATCGTCCCCTACATCCTGAATTGACAGCGTGCAAACCCAGTTGTATGTTGCATCTGGCCATGTGAGACGCACCTGTGATATTGCAAGATATATTTGATCAACAGCTACACACGTCACACTAAGGGTGGCCGTAAAAAAACTTTTAACACCTCGATTACAATCCCCAAAGAGGGCACTTCAAGTTGATGATTACTTCTATGTGTAGAAATCTTTATTTATAATTGAATAACTTGTTTATTTTTCAACAAGTTTTTTTAGTTATTTTTATATCTTTTTTTCAAAATAGTTCAAGAAAGACCACTACAAATGAGCAATATTTTGCACTGTATACAATTTAATAAATCAGAAACTGATGACATAGTGCTGTATTTTACTTCTTTATCTCTTTTTTTTTTAACCAAAAATGCTATGCTCTGATTAGGGGTTACTTGAATTAAAAAAATGTTAACAGGGGGTACATCACTGAAAAAAGGTTGAGAACCACTGTTGTAGAGGACGTTAAAGGCAGTGCAGTCACGGCAGCCCTTAATAATGTCGGCCGGGTGAAAATTGGGAAAAATCCGGGAGAATGGTTGCACCGGTAGATTGTCGGGAGGTGCACTGAAATTCAGGAGTCTCCCGGAAAAATCGTGAGGTTTGGCAAATATGTTGCTAGGGTGGCAAAGCCATTCATAGAAGGTGAATTCATTAAAAAGTGCATGTTAGATTTTTTAAGAAATCTTTTCTAGCGGCCCAGCCTCACCCAGTTTCTGCATCCTGTGGCCCCCAGGTAAATTCAGTCTGAGAACCCTGTTTTACAGTGAGTGATTTTTTTATTATGTTTGTTGGCTCTCATAAACTGTGCAGTGAGTAAAAATCAGTGTTGTTAAAGAAAAAAGAAAAAGTTGTGATGCTTTTTTTAAAATTAATGCGCGTTTATGCTTAAAATTATCAAAATACGTATATTAAATGTTATTATAAATGTTACTACAATACATCATGTATATAAGCCCTAAATGGAGGTGTTTGGATGTTTTTTTAAGGGTTTTATATACAGAATACAGTGAATCCTATAAGCTCCCTTGTTTTAATCACATGTATTCAATAGTTACCATGCATTAAAAAAAGAAAAACATATGTGCGACTTGTCCAGGGTGTACCCCGCCTTCCGCCCGATTGTAGCTGAGATAGGCGCCAGCGCCCCCCGCGACCCAAAAGGGAATAAGCGGTAGTAAAATGGATGGATGGATGGATGTGCAACATTTAAAAAAAATGCAGTTCCTCTTTAATAAGAAAAATAAGGGAGTATTTTACTTTCATAAACACATTATCAAGTACTTCTTGGTCTCATTTATTTACTTTGATAAAATATAACAGTTGAGTCTTTCTTACATTCTACTGTATTTATACCTAAAATTTACTTTGTAAAGTTTTAGTTAGAAGTTAAAGTTAAAGTACCAATGATTGTCACACACACACACTAGGTGTGGTGAAATGTGTCCTCTGCATTTGATCCATCCCCGTGTTCACCCAGTGGTGATTTAACCCCCAATTTCAACTCTTGATGCTGAGTGCCAAGCAGGGAGGAAATGGGACCAATATTTATAGTCTTTGATCTGTTACAGCCTTATTCCAAAATGGAATGTATTCATTTTTGTCCTCACAATTCTTCACACAATACCCTATAATGACGATGTGATTTAAAATAAAATTAAAACTTTTTTTAAATTCAGAACATTTATTAAAAAGGGGAAACAAAGCGATCACGTGTACATAAGTATTCAAAACCTTTGCTCAATACTTTGTTGATGAACATTTGGCAACAATTACAGCCTCAGGTCTTTTTGAACACGATGCCACAAGCTTGGCACACCTATCTTTGGGGAGTTTGGCCCATTCTTCTTCGCAGCCTCTCTCAAGCTCCATCAAGTCACCATTACATAAGGGGTGATTTGGTCTATTGACAATACCATCGTTGTCAATTCCACAGATCGACAGATCAGTTGCTTAACCAATTGATGATTATTTCCGTCCCTCGTCTCCTACCATATTAAGTCACAATAACTCCAGGAGAGGACAATACCCTCAACTCTGTCATCGCTCTCCTCTCCTTCACAGATGAGTTCAAACGAAGGAAGACGTGTGTCTGTTTCAGAGCTTGTTAGACTGGAAGAGAAGCTGGCACAAATGGAGGCAGAACATGAGGCAACTCTGTCCACCATTGGTGATGAACTCGATGTAGCGCTCCATGGCCTCGGCAGGAATAGTGAAGACAACTTACAGGTATGGTAGACTGTGTTTTTTTTTCTTTTACAACCAAATTTACAAATGGACCCTGTTTTTCTTACAATAGAGCCCGCCTGTATGTGAGCCACACCCATACTTGCCAACCTTGAGACCTCCGATTTCGGGAGGTGGGGGGCGTGGTCGAGGGTGGGGCGGAGGTGTGGTTTGGGGCGGGGAGCGTGGTTAAGAGGGGAGGAGTATATTTACAGCTACAAATCACCAACTCGAGTATTTCATATATATATATATATATATATATATATATATATATATTTACATATATATATATATATATATATATATGTGTGTGTATATATATATATATATATATATATATATATATATATATATATATATAGAATAAAAATAGATGTGTATATATATATTTGTCTGTATGAAATACTTGACTTTCAGTGAATTCTAGCTATATATATTTATTTTATCATATATATAAATAAAATAAATAGTTGAATTTCAGACGGCACCTATCAAATACACAGTAATAAAAACACAGTTTTTCTACTAACTGTACTGTGCTTGCTGGTTACTAAAAAAACAACAACACTTACCTTTCGCTATTTGAGTAACCTTTGTTCTGCCATTTGGGTACTGGCGAGCGATCTCCGAATCCGGGAACATATCCTTCACGGATTTGTTGTAGACAGCCGCAAAGGAGAACGGGATGTTGCTTCCAGCTATCAGCATAGCCATCTTTGTCTCAGCATAAGTTATACCATCGGGTCTCCATTTTGCGAGGTGGCCCATAGTACTGGGTTGTGAACGATGCTGCGCTGCGGACGCTTTGTGCTTCGCCTACCGTTCATGACTGAGTATATCCGTTCGGCCACCATGTTCAGTCTGTTCTACAAAATTTACAGGCAACATAATATGCTGGCATACCCCTTCCCCCTCGATCCATGCATACTTGTTACTTTTGTTACAAGTATGCTATCTGTTTCCCTGTTAGCATGCTGCGTTTTATGCCAGCATTTTAGCTAATGTGATACATTTACAGTTAAAATATAAAGATTATGTTACTGGCTTCCTCCCACTTCCAAAGACATGCACCTGGGGATAGGTTGATTGGCAACACTAAAATTGGCCCTAGTGTGTGAATGTGAGTGTGAATGTTGTCTGTCTATCTGTGTTGGCCCTGCGATGAGGTGGCGACTTGTCCAGGGTGTACCCCGCCTTCCGCCCGATTGTAGCTGAGATAGGCGCCAGCGCCCCCCGCGACCCCGAACGGGAATAAGCGGCAGAAAATGGATGGATGGATGTTACTTGGTAACCTCTTGAAGTAACTCTCGTAACTATATCAACATTTAGCATTATAAGATTCATACTACATTTCAGTACAGCTTCTGCTCTTCAGCTCTCAAACCATTTTAACCTTTAATCTATTTCAACTTTTACACCATTTGTACATTCCACCAGTATTTCATTCTAGCGCCAGCTTTTCAACAAACAAACATTACAGGGAGACAGAACAGGATCGCTGACGGGTCTGCCAACTTGCGGAGCCCCTTACAAAAAAGGGGGGGGGATGGGAGAAAAAAAAATGGGTCTAAGCCTGGGCCCCTGGATAGGGTGTCCAGACTGAGGCCAAGGGAAAAAAAAACAATTCATAGCCATAGCACAGATCCCTCTTACTTGTGTGTAAGAGGGAAACATCAATCATGAAAGAAGACAAAGGACATTAAAGACATTAAAAGAGCAGAACTGATGCAACCAGCCACTTCTACATACAGCTATGAATAAAAAGTAAAAGAAACATATACACTGTGGTGGCCTCTGTGGTGTTCCACACCATCGTCTGCTGGGGTGGAGGGAGCATGGCCAGAGACGGGAGCAGACCCAACAAAGCAACCAAGAGAGCCGACTCCATTCTCGGCCGCCTACCAACTCTCGGCCAGTGTCCAGTCTGCATGGATGAGCGAGGATACGTCCAAGGAGACAGAGGTGTCCGATACCTCCTCATTCAGCCAAGACACTGTGAAGCTTGTCCTTCCCGGGGCTCAGTGCTAGCTGCACAGCCCTGTCTCTACATCCGCATCCCCTCCAGTCTCTTCAAATGGACTCTGGTGTGGCAGAGACCCAGTAGATGGTCACCATGGCCAAAAGGCTCTCCGGGAGGCAGATCCAGAAGTCCACAAAAAAACACCGCATAAGTCTCGAAAGTGCAACCCCTTGTCACACTGTCCCAAAGGGTCCCGGACCAAAAGGCAAAAAAATATATATATATATAAAAACAAATGAAAACAAGAGGGAAACACAAAAGGATGACACAAGAGCACAGAGTTCCTGCCAACAGCAACCACTACATCGGTGCCATTTTGGAAAAAAGAACATCAAAACAATTTCTACATGTATTTTCTTTAAAAAGGCCAAACACATGTTTTATGTATATACATACAAACAAATATTATGGTTAATAATATTACCTAATATGAACATTTGTTCTTGTATAATCAGAAGAATCAAAATCAGCTTAAACACAAGGAATCAGACCTTGACCTCTTTAATGTTTTGGAATCAATCAGAAATACGAAGCAGCTAAAATGTACCAAACATGGATAAGTGTGGAGCGTGTTTTGCATTTTTCGCATCATGCTTTGTAATGGGTGGGTGTAAATTCGATTTTTTTTATGGTGAATGAACATGTTTTATAATATACAGAAGAATCAGTGACCATGTCTGTAGATATTTTGTGTTGGTTGGATTTTATGTATTTATTTTATTTGGCACCATGACTAGGTAAGGTTGTTTGCATTGGGTTATATAAGTAATTTCTGTGCATTCAGTGCATAATAAAAGGTAATTGACCAGGAAAAAAATTATGTTGTCCACTAGATAGTGACAAAAAAGCAGACTCAAAAATGTTAGTCTTGAAAAGTGAATGCACTTTTCCTGCGGGCAAGATTTTTTATTAAACTCATAACGTCTCGCAGGCCAATTTGTAAACGTAGTCGGGCCACAGTTTGGACACCCCTTCTGCAAAACTTACAAACGTTGCTTGGAGTGATTAATGAAGAATTCAGATAAGTAGTAACGCTATGGACAGCTAGAAGACTGACAGGCACTTTTACTTCTGGTTCAAAGCTCTAAATGGAAGGACATGTCCAAACAATGGCGCCATAACACACCTTTTTAGTGTACTTGCATGTTTTGTTTGTTTTAAACTATTTGTATTATGACCGTCAGTGATGGTGACAAAACAGCAGAATCAAAAATGTTAGACTTTAAAAGTGAATGCACTTTCCCCGCGGGCAAGATTCTTTATTAAACTCATAATGTCTCGCAGGCCAATTTGTAGACGTCGTCAGGCCACAGTTTGGACACCCCTTCTGCAAAACTTACAAACGTTGCTTGGAGTGATGAATGAAGAATTCAGATAAGTAGTAACGCTATGGACAGCTAGAAGACTGACAGGCACTTCTACTTCTGGTTCAACGCTCTAAGTGGAAGGACACGTCCAAACAATGGCGCCATAACACACTTTTTTAGTGTATTTGCATGTTTTGTTTGTTTTAAACTATTTGTATTATGACCGTCAGTGAAGAAAAATCTACAGCTTTAGCTTTAAAAGCTATATATATATACACACACACACACACACACACACACACACACACACACACACACACACACACACACACAGTATATATATGTATTGCAATATACAGGCACTTAAATGACAGGGTGGATTCAACAATGCTGTTTTGCACATCAATCCTACTGACAGCACTCTCAGCTCCCAGTCGACTTCTCTCCCAGTCTTTTCCTGCCACCGTGCAGCGCTCCGTTTGATCGCAAAAGCATTTTTATCCTAGTTCAACAATCGCTCTGTCTGCCAAGTGCTTTTGGACCTCCTCAGAAAAGGGACCTGCGCACCATCGTGCTCTACAGCTGCAATTTAAGCCTCAGCGCACTTGAAATGTCTCCTTGGCTTGGACTCGGTTGGAAGTGACAACTCCAAAAAAGTTGCCTGATGCTCATGCTGAGATAATGTTGTGTGTGGAGACTTCCTCCAGAATGGGTCTAAAAAAATCATGCTGTTTGTTCATTATGCCCAACAGCTTGCCCTAATGTGTAAGTACTGAAAGCAGACAAGTAACCATGTGATCCATTTTTTTACGATTTTAACATGCTGTCTGCGCTTTCCATTTACGGAGATGCCAATAATAATATTTTTCCACTGTATTAGTGGGATTTGCTTGTCTTTCATTGCACAAACTACAATGGGTTGGTTGGGTCTATGGTCCAGAACAGGGGTCTGCAACCGGCAGCTCTTCTGCCCCCTTGTTGTGTTTCCCTCAGTGAGAAGAGTTTGCATTTTTTAAAAGAGTTCTATAATTTCCAGCTGTCTGTGAGGCTGTGAACACGCACTGTCTGAGTTTTGAGGTGCAAAGAAGGCAAGTAAAAGAGACCGGAAGCCTATGAGAAATTAGTTATTTACACATAAATATTTTGTAAATCTTAATTTACACACCTTAATAGTTTCCAAACGTTGTCTGTAACACGGCAGTCCAACGGCTGATCAAACAAAACAGAAGTCATCGTCAATAAGCTTAACAGACTCAATAACTCCACAGTGCCGTTTTGGTGAATGTATTGAGGAATTTGTAAAACTGAAACAATACAGAAATAACGCCATTATAAGTTAATAATACTAACACAGACACTTGTAAACAAGTTAGCATATTGGCCAATGCTAACGACACTAGCTTGATTACATCACGAGAGCGCCAACAAATAATGCATTAAAACACTCCTACAAACATCACACATGGGAGGGTTTGGTAAGTAAGAATTGTTTTAGTTGTATTGTAAAACTTACAAACGTTGTTTGGAGTGATGAATGAAGAATCCATACGAGTACAAACGCTATGGACGACTGTCTAGATGTCAGAACGGCACTTGTACGCTAGGTTGAAATGAATAAACAGATGAAAGCACTGGTGTAGACATTCACCCAGCAGCATTTGCATTGAGCGAGTTCGTCCAAAATATGGCACCATTGCACAAACAATAATAGCATCATTTCAGTGTCTGCATTTAGGTCGCCAGCGAAGAAAAATCCATATATTAGCCACACCGTTTTAAAAGCCGCAGGGTTCAAAACGTTGGAAAAAAGTAGTGGTATATACTCCAGAATTTACGGTCATATAGTAACAGGAACATTTATTAAGACATGCAGCAGTACTATTGTATTTTGGTCATTACCAGCATTACTGGAACTTTGTTGGGTGTATTTCCACTGAGCGCATAGCAACGAATGTCAACAACAAGCGCGTCAAGAGGCAGTTATGTGTTTGCTACCACTAATCATTGCCTTCAATCAATCAATCAATCAATCAATCAATCAATCAATTTACTTATTGATTTGGAACTTATCCAAAACAAATGTAGAGCAGAATGAACAATCGCACTTGTACTAAACATTTCAAATAAGAACATAAAACAGTCACTTACCCACTTACAATGTTCGCACTTACTGGGACGCAATCAGGTGGGCTGTTGTATCTTTCAGCACAATACTTATCCTCTCCTTTAGCTGGTCAAGTCAGAATTTTCCTTAAGTAAAAAAAACGCTGAGAGATGAACACCTTGCAGAGTCTTCCTTGTGACGTCGTAAGGTCTTGTGCTGCCTTCCTTTTGTTGAGAGGCAGTCGCTACTGCTTTAGTCAAAGCAATTTTTTTGCATATAGTGTGGAATCTCAAAGTTGACTAACTTCCTTACCTTCTATTATACCTTTGAGAGGCATTATTTATATTCTAGTATCTACAAACCCCGTTTCCATATGAGTTGGGAAATTGTGTTAGATGTAAAGATAAACGGAATACAATGATTTGCAAATCATTTTCAACTCATATTCAGTTGAATATGCTACAAAGACAACATATTTAATGTTAAAACTGATAAACATTTTTTTTTTTTGTGCAAATAATCATTAACTTTAGAATTTGATGCCAGCAACACGTGACAAAGAAGTTGGGAAAGGTGGCAATAAATACTGATAAAATTGAGGAATGCTCATCAAACACTTATATGGAACATCCCACAGGTGTGCAGGATAATTGGGAACAGTCGGGTGCCATGATTGGCTATAAAAGCAGCTTCCATGAAATGCTAAGTAATTCACAAACAAGGACGGTCACCACTTTGTAAGCAAAATGTCGAACAGTTTTAGAACAACATTTCTCAACAAGCTATTGCAAGGAATTTAGGGATTTTACCATCTACGTTCCGTAAAATCATAAAAAAGTTCAGAGAATCTGGAATAATCACTGCACGTAAGCGATGATATTACAGACTTTTGACCCCTCAGGCGGTACTGCATCAAAAACCGACATCGGTGTGTTAAGGATATCATCACATGGGCTCAGGAACACTTCATAAAACCACTGTCAGTAACTACAGCTGGTCGCTACATCTGTAAGTGCAAGTTAAAACTCATTTATCAACAATATCCTAAAACGCCGCCGGCTTGGCTGGGCCCGAGCTCACCCAAGATGGACTTATGCAAAGTGGAAAGGTGTTCTGTGGTCTGACGAGTCCACATTTCAAATTATATTTGGAAACAGAGAACGTGGTGTCCTCCAGAACAAAGAGGAAAATAACCATTTGGATTGTTATAGGCGCAAAGTTCAAAAGCCAGCATCTGTGATGGTGTGGGGGTGTATTAGTGCCCAAGGCATGGGTAATTTACACATCTGTGAAGGCACCATTAATGCTGAAAGGTACATACAGGTTTTGGAGCAACATATGTTGTCATCCAAGCAACGTTATCATGGACACTCCTGCTTATTTCAACAAGACAAGTGTTACAACAGCGTGGCTTTGTTAAAAAAGAGTGCGGGTACTTTTCTGGCCCGCCTGGAGTCCAGACCGATCTCCCATGGAAATTGTGTGGCGCATTATGAAGCGTAAAATAAGACAGCGGAGACCCTGTTGAACGACTGAAGCTCTACATAAAACGAAACTTTGGAAAGAATTCCACTTTCAAAAGCTTCAACAATTAGTTTCCTCAGTTTCCAAACGTTTATTGAGTGTTGTTTAAAGAAAAGGTGATGTAACACAGGGGCGAACATGTCCTTTCCTAACTACTTTGGCACGTGTTGCAGCCATGAAATTCTAAATTAATTATTATTTGCAAAAAAAAAAAAAAAGTTTTTGGGTTTGAACATCAAATATCTTGTCTTTGTAGTGCATTCAATTGAATATGGGTTGAAAAGGATTTGCAAATCATTGTATTCTGTTTATATTTACATCTAACACAATTTCCCAACTCATATGGAAACGGAGTTTGTACTTTTCTGTGTATTCTTATCTCACATGGGGATTGTGATTGATGGAAAACATTCTCTTAAATAAGTGTAGTTCCCCTTAAAGGTCTTTGTTCAGGAGTGTATTTCAACCAAACAAAGCTTAGTGGTTAGTCAACTTATTGTCTTTTTGCCTTTTTAACAATCGTACCTACACATTAGGAAAATTACAAATATATCAAATGCAAACTGAGTTAGTTAAAATACTTAGAGATGCTTATATTATTACTCTATATTTCCAATTTAATTTGAGCTGCTGGCATACACACTTTTGTTCTCATATGAGTCATGTAATAAATGAATCATTTATGCAGCAGACTCTGTTGTTATTTCCCAATACATTTATATCAGCTGCTACATTTCAGCATTTGCATAGCATGAGTGGCCGTGTGATTTTTACCGAGTGACATTTAGCGTCGTGATTGAACACAGTATATAAGAGGTTTCCTTGAAAATGTTTATTTCAGCAGCTCTTGGCTCCGAAGCCTCATTTGTGTTGCAAATAGTGGCAGCTTTTTTTGGGAATGCATACGTTTGACCTTGTGTAACCTCGTGCTCTGTGCCACATAGGTCAGTCGTTTCCGAAATTTGGCCCGGGGGCGCGTTCAGCTCTGCCGGCGACACGTCCAGCTGCATGGCCTGAGGGGTCAAAAAAATTGACTAATATGACCCAATCCAAACAACCTCGTGCTGCAAAAAAACTAAAACAAAACATCAACTGACATGGTCACACATAACACACACCTGCTCACAGGACTTTGTGGTTATTCTAAAACATGTCCAAGCATCACGAATGATTCAAAATTACACTCATTTAAATCCCCTGTAATGCATGATGGGAGAAATGCAAAACACTCTATCCACACTTGACGCATTTTAGCTGATTGATATTTCTGATTCATTACAAAACTTTATGTAAGTCGCCAGGGAAGTAAATAAGGTAGGACTCCAACTTTTACATACTCTTAATATGGCTTTCGGCCGCTGGCCAAGTTGTTTTTAGCCACAATGCATCACACACCTCCTAAAAAGTTTAGACACCCCCGACATTGCATACATGAGAACAGGTTACACATTTTTTTGAATTATTGCAGTGTATTCATGTATGCATATTTCCGTGTTTAGCTCACAAACTCACAATTGCATTTATTTTTTATCAACAGGCAACCAAGAAATCTGGATTAGTCAAAGACCCCTCCCTTTGGCTAGCAGAGACAAAGGTATGATTATTGCGTGTTGTGCTGTCAACCTTATGAGGGATTTTTCCAGGAAATTCAGTTATACAATACAAGATTAAGAGCGCAGTGCTGTTAGCGGGAACACGACGTGCCTGCACGGCCTGGAAAATTAATGATACATTTTTTTGTTTATCCAACACCAACATTTACTTTAATGAAACATCTCTGAAAAATGATTTATTATTGGACAAAATGCACGGCGCAGTTTTGAGCCTTGTGAACCATGGAATAATATGACCTTTCAGTTAGGCTGATGATGGGTTTCTATTTTCCTCACACACATTCAGTCTGGGACCCAAGTCAGCAAAATACTTGTTTCTAAATCACATGAGATCACTTCCTGTGTGACCAGGAGTGGACGGAGCTTGAGGTGGTAAATTGTCACTCCCACACTTATACAAATTAATTCACAATGTTTATTTTTTTGACTTGATAATACTTTCTGGATTTGCTTCAGTTTAACAGTATAATAACAATAATGGATTAGATTTATATCGCGCTTTTCTATTATTAGATACTAAAAGCGCTCACAGAGAAGTGGGAACCCATCATTCATTCACGTCAGGTGGTGGTAAGCTACATTTGTATCCACAGCTGCCCTGGGTTAGACTGACGGAAGCGTGGCTGCCAGTTTGCGCCTACGGCCCCTCTGACCACCACCTATCATTCATTCATCATTCATTCACCAGTGTGAGTGGCACTGAGAGCAAGGGGGAAGTGTCCTGCCCAAGGACACAACGGCAGCGACTTAGATGTCAATAAGCAGGGAGCGAACCTGCAACCCTCAGGTTTATGGCACGGCCGCTCTACCCACTACGCCATGCCGCCCCTATTTGTCAAGAACAGTGTTTGGAAAAGTACTTTTATAAAAAGTAATTATTATAGTTGCTTGTTTCTTTGCCAAAAAAGTCTTCAGTAATGCGGACGTTGTACCGATCTGTTGTGGTGAAGAAGGAGCTGAGCCGGAAGGCAAAGCTCTCAATTTACCGGTCGATCTACGTTCCCATCCTCACCTATGGTCATGAGCTTTGGGTCATGACCGAAAGGATAAGATCACGGGTACAAGCGGCCGAAATGAGTTTCCTCCGCCGTGTGGTGGGGCTCTCCCTTAGAGATAGGGTGAGAAGTTCTGTCATCCGGGAGGAACTCAAAGTAAAGCCGCTGCTCCTCCACATCGAGAGGAGCCAGATGAGGTGGTTCGGGCATCTGGTCAGGATGCCACCCGAACGCCTCCCGAGGGAGGTGTTTAGGGCACGTCCAACCGGTAGGAGTCCACGGGGAAGACCCAGGACACGTTGGGAAGACTATGTCTCCCGACTGGCCTGGGAACGCCTCGGGATCCCCCGGGAAGAGCTAGACGAAGTGGCTGGGGAGAGGGAAGTCTGGGCTTCCCTGCTTAGGCTGCTGCCCCCGCGACCCGACCTCGGATAAGCGGAAGAAGATGGATGGATGGATGGATGGATGGATGTTTTTATGCCAAAAAAGTAATTTAATTAGTGACCCTTTGATGAATGTAATTCATTAATAGGGTAAGTCATTACCTTATTTTCCGGACTATAAAGTTCACTGTTATATAAGCCGCACCCACTAAATTTTAGAAAAGAAAAAAATATCCATATATTAACCGCGACGGACTAAAAGTGACAGATAAATACATTGTGAAATGAGTTATTCAGACATAAATATTATGTAAAGGTTTATATACATACAGTGGGGCAAAGAGGTATTAAGTCAGCCACTGATTGTGCAAGTTCTCCCGCTTAAAATGATGACAGAGGTCTGTAATTTCTGATGTTTCCACCCCCATGCTTCACAGTAGGTTTGGTGTTCTTGGGATGCAACTCAGTATTCTTCTTCCTCCAAACACGACGAGTAGAGTTTATACCAAAAAGTTATATTTTGGTTTCATACTCCCAATCCTCTGCTGTATCATCCATGTATCCATTTTGGTATAAACTCAACTCGTCGTGTTTGGAGGAAGAAGAATACTGAATTGCATCCCAAGAACACCAAACCTACTGTGAAGCATGGGGGTGGAAACATCATGCTTTGGGGCTGTTTTTCTGCTAAGCGGACAGGACCATTGATCCGTTTTAAGGAAAGAATGAATTTTAAAGCCGGTCCCTGTATCGTGAGATTTTGAGCCAAAATCTCCTTTCATCAGTGAGAGCTTTGAATGGTTGACCAAATACTTATTTTCCACCATAATTTACAAATAAATTCTTTGAAATTCCTACAATGTGAATTCCTGGATATTTTTTTCACATTCTGTCCCTCATAGTTGAATTATACCTATGATTAAAATTACAGACCTCTGTCATTATTTTAAGTGGGAGAACTTGCACAATCGGTGGCTGACTAAATACTTTTTTGCCCCACTGTACCTTAATTTTTTCCAAACGGTGTGTGTAACACGGCTGTAAAACGGCTGAGCCAACAAAACAGAAGTCATCCTCCTGGACCCACTAGCTGCGGAAGCTAGCTGTCCAATCAGCTAAACAGACTCAATAACTCCACAATGACATTTTGGGGAATTTACTGAGAAATTTGTGAAACTGAAAAAACAAAACAAAAAGAATGCCATTGGAAGTTAATACTAGCACCCACACTCGTAACGTGTTAGCATATTAGCTAATGCTATCAACGTTAGCTTCATTACATTACGATAGCACGTACAAATATGCATGAAAGCACTCCTACAGACGTCACACATAGGATGGTTTAGTGGGTATGAATAGTTTTAGTTGTTTTGTAAAACTTACAAATGTTGCTTGGAGTGATGAATGAAGAATCCATAGGAGTACAAACGTAATAGACGACTAGAGGACGGAACTGCACTTCTACTTCCGGTTTAAAGCTCTAAACTGTCTTATCCCACTCTTGTCCCTGCAATTTGTTTTCTTTCTATCCCCTCCAAAATTAAAAAAATCAATTTAAGTAATCCAAATACAAAAAGGACAGCAAGATAAGTATCCCACACTTCTCTTTTCGAATGTAAATCTGTACAGCAAATATATATAATCTACATCAACAATATGATTTGCCTGGTTGGCTGGACAGGACATGTTAAAATAAGTAAACCCTTAACACAAGGACATTGCAGCACCTGTAGTGAGCAAATTTGTCCAAAAGATGGCGCCGTAGCATAAATAATAAAACGCCTTTTTAGTGTCTTTGCTTGTTAATTTATTGTAAATTTTTTTATAGACTATTTGCATTATGGTTGTCAGCAGAAAAAAAAAATAGCTGCACTGTTTAAGCCGCAGGTTCAAAGCGTAGGAAAAAGGTAGTGGCTTATAGTCTGTAATTTACGGTATTGCGTTACTGTAAAAAAACAAAATATATGGAATATGCATTTGAAAGACATTTCATGAAAGCTGAGTGTGTGCTTTTAAAGCCAGTGCCTGTTTCCATATAACGTGTGTTAGCGATAGAGCTAGACAGCGAAGCATCAGCTCAGCTGTGTTTAAACTTAGCTCTCGAGGGGCGGCCGCTAAAATCTCCTCACTGGATTGTGTTACCGCTGGTTGATAAAGAGATTAAATTTGCTTCCATGGCGGTCTTGTCTCCTTGTTCACAAGCGGGCTATTGTAAGATTGCAAGCTGTCACTTTAATCACTGATTTGTAGCGCATTATTCCCACGTCGTCGTAGTAGTGTGTGCTTAAGTGTGTTGTTTGCTGTGTTTGCCTCTTCTTTTTTGATACTAAGTTAATTTTAGTATGGTGCTTTCACGAGTAAGAAGATAGTTCCTGCATTGAACTTGTGCTTCTAACATTGTCGCATCGACATAAAGCCACATCCAACTTAGCGTGCTGCCTTACTGTATGTCAAATGTATCGGGGATGACATTGTAATATACATACAAGTATACAAAAAACAACACTGTTATTCGGAACACTGGTCAAGAGTGACGTTGACCTTCCTGAATGCAAAAGTCATTTAAAACAACTACTGTACGTATTAAGGTTGAAATCTGTTAATATATTTCATTGCCCCACAGGCTAAAAAACAGCACTTTCATTATCGTTTTATTTAAATGACCTGCTTCTTTCCTTCTTTTGTCTTGTATCTCTGCTTTCCACCTCGCTGCTCTCTCCTCAAATTGAGTGAATGTAATAGCTGTAATATCTTACTAAATGACACACTTTTATCGCTGACTGGGTGATGCATGATACTTGTTAAAATGTGTTTACGCAGTTCAGCATTTATCACCAGAGCCTATATCTTTTATCTGGAACACTTTCAGAGACATAATTAAACATGATTAAATCACCAGTTAGCTGTTTTATTTTGGTGAAATAAATGCGTTTTTATCGGCCGCTGCACTGTTTATTGAAATGATCTATTAAATGTGTATTTTGCTTGGGTTTGCCACCATTTCATCTGTGTTTTGCTTTATGTCCAACTTTCATACCCACATCTAACACATTCTGTGCACACCAACCAGGCCAAGCTCCGCTGGCTACGTGAGGAGGCGCAGGAGCGTGCCGCAAGACAAGAGCGAGTAAGCGGGCCGAGCCTGCACAACAGGGATCAGCTGAAAGCCCTCGGGCACACCCGGGATGCAGACCGGGACTTTCTCCTGCAGCGTCTGGAGCAACAGGAGAAGCTGCTGCGCTCCATCAACACTGAAAAAAAAGGTAAACAATGTTGTAGTGAGCTTTATTCCCTATGAGAGACAACAGGACCATTGACAATAGACCTACACCTAAGCAGTACTACCCAGGGGTTTAGGTGTGGTGTGTCTAAATTTTAAAAGAAAAAAATATTTTTCCATATATTAGTCACACCGCACTATAAGCCGCAGATATATACGTTGCCGTCCATCCATCCATCTTCTTCCGCTTATCCGAGGTCGGGTCGCGGGGGCAGCAGCCCAAGCAGGGAAGCCCAGACTTTCCTCTCCCCAGCCACTTGGTCCAGATCTTCCCGAGGGATCCCGAGGCATTCCCAAGCCAGCCGGGAGACATACACTACCCAACGTGTCCTGGGTCTTCCCCGATCCTCCTACCGGTCGGATGTGTCCTAAACAGCTCCCTAGGGAGGCGTTCGGGTGGCATCCTCACCAGATGCCCGAACCACCTCATCTGGCTCTTCTCGATGTGGAGGAGCAGCGGCTTTACTTTGAACTTCCCTCAGATGGCAGAGCTTCCAACCCTATCTCTAAGAGAGAGCCCCGCCACCCGGCAGAGGAAACTCATTTCAACCGCTTGTACCCGTGATCTTGTCTTTTCGGTCATAACCCAAAGCTCATGACCATAGGTGAGGATGGAAACGTAGATCGACCGGTAAATTGAGAGCTTTGTCTTCCGGCTCAGCTCCTTCTTCACCACAACGGATCGATATACTTTGCGAATTGAGTTTTTTTCCACAGGAAGATTCTGGAAATGTTTATTTACACACATTGATTGCGTAACACGGCAGTAAAACAGCTGATCAAACAAAACAGATTTCATCATCATGGACTCACTAGCTGCGGGAGCTAGCTCTCCAATCAGCTAAACACACTCAATAACTCCACGGTGACATCTTGGTAGATGTACAAAACTGAAACAATACAAAAAGAATGCCGTTGTAAGTTAAAAATACTTGTTAGCATATTAGCCATTGCTAATAACGCTAGCTTCATTACATTACGCGTACAAGTATGCATGAAAACAAGGATTAACAGTTTTAGTTATATTGTAAAACTTACAAACGTTGAATGAAGAATCCAAATGAGTAGAACCACTATGAACAGCTAGGAGATGGAATGGCACTCTACTTCCGGTTGTAAGAACTAAATGGAACGACATTGCACCACCTGCAGTGAGCGAGCTCTTCCAAAAGATGGTGCCATAGCACAAACAATAAAACACATTCTCATTGTGTTTGTTGGGTTTTTGTTTTTGTGTTTACTATTTGCATTGTGGGGGGGAAAAAATCCATAAATTAGCCGTACTCTCTTACAAGTCGCAAGTCCCAGGGTTCAAAGTGTAGGAAAAAAGTAGCGGTTTATAGTCTTGAATTTGCGGAAATATTGCAGCCCACCGTAAATTCTGTTTCATTTTTTTTTTTTTTTTTAGCTTTTTTCAACTTTGTGGTAATTTCAAACTGTCACCAGAGTTCACGTTATCTAATCTAATGCAACAATTTTCTTATGTCACCTCGGCTGCAGCTCTAATCGTCCTATCACAATCTTCGTGTCACCTCTCCTCTTCAAAAATGAAGAGAACGATGTCTAGATAATTAAGATAGAAGATTTTGTTTTATAAGCAGGTCAGCTAATTTTAATGGGCTTGGAAACACCCCTATCTCCACAACTGATCAGTCATTAATTTAAAGTAGTAAATGTCTTTGATAGAAAATGTAATTACTGGTGTGGTATTTTTTTTATCACAATGACTCTCTTATAAATTCTAGCAGTCAGCAAGGTGACACGACAATTCCTAAAGCTGAACATGAATAACATTTGTTACAGTTTGTCATTGATGCTGTGTGACCATTTTAAACATCCATCAAATAAACAATTTAGCTATGTTTATAAGACGCTCACTTAATTGCCAATAGTCAGCAGAACTCTAACCTATCATTTATTAATGACTTATTTCAGTATTATCTTTCAGCATTGACATATTCGATATTTGACTTTAGTACAAACATTTTGCTCAGACTTTTTGCAAGTGCAAATACAGTGGAACCTCGATTTATGAACTTCAGTGGTTCTTAAACAGGGTTCGTAAATCAAAAGGTTTGTATAGTGATGCAAATGTATCCAAAGGAAACAATGTAAATACGAATAATGAGTTCTACTCTCGACAAAAGTCCATATTTTAGTAAAAGTTTGTAGACTTTGAACACCATATAAAGTGCTATCCAGTACTGTATATCAAACACACATTACAAGGAGGTGATGGATCAACTGTGTCTTTATTACCAAGCCAAAACGACAATCTAAACTGTCTTGTATGCGCTGCTCTGCCAACACGTGCACACCCACAGAAGTCCCTTTGGTGCCCTTACAAATGATCAGAAATCACTAATAAAAAATTAACTTTAACAACCATTTTAAAAACTGAATTCCACTTACATTAACATTGACAAAGGAGTAGCTTGCGGGGGAGGAGAGAAAGGTGCAGACAGATGGGGAAAAGAACAGAGCAATTAAGATGAGACACAAACACGATACAAAACAAACCAAAAGTAGTGAACCAAAAATGAATATTATCAACAACAGTATCAATATTAGTTATAATTTCAGCATAGCAGTGATTAGGAATCCCTCATTGACATTATCATTGGACATTTAAAAAAAAAAAAAAAAAGAACGAAAGTGTCACAGTGGCTTACACTTGCATCACATCTCATAAGCTTGACAACACACTTTGTCCAATAATTTCACAAAGATAAAATAAGTCATATTTTTAGTTTTTTCAATAGTTAAAAAAAATTTACATTATTGCAATCAGTTGATAAAACATTGTCCTTTTTTAATTATAAAAGCTTTTTACAAGAATCTACTACTCTGCTTGCATCTCAATAGACTGGGGTAGATCCTGCTGAAATCCTATGTATTGAATGAATAGAGAGTCCTTTTAAATCGGAAAAAAATCGTTTTTGAATCGAGAATCGTGTTGAATTGAAAAAAACAAATCGATTTTGAATCGAATCGTGACCCCAAGAATCGATATTGAATCGAATCGTGGGACACCCAAAGATTCGCAGCCCTAATACATTGATTTAAAGTCCTACTGAAATTAGATTTTCTTATTTAAACGGGGATAGCAGGTCCATTCTATGTGTCATACTTGATCATTTCGCGATATTGCCATATTTTTGCTGAAAGGATTTAGTAGAGAAAATCGACGATAAAGTTCGCCACTTTTGGTACTTGAAAAAGCCTCGCCTTTACCGGAAGTCGCAGACGATGACGTCACCCGTTGATGGCTCCTCACATATTCACATTGATTTTAATGGGAGCCTCCAACAAAAACAGTTATTTGGACAGAGAAAACGACAATTTCCCCATTAATTTGAGCGAGGATGAAAGATTCGTGTTTGAGGATATTGATAGCGGCGGACTAGAAAAAAATAACAAAAAAACCCGATAGCATTGGGACATATTCCGATGTTTTTAAACACATTTACTAAGATAATTCTGGGAAATACCTTATCTTTCTATTGTGTTGCTAGTGTTTCAGTAAGTTTAATATTACCTGATAGTCGGAGGGGTTTGTCCACGGGTGTCGACGGCAGCTGTACGGACGACATAAGCTCAGCTGATATCCGGTAAGTGGCGCCTTTTAACCACAATTTTCTCACCGAAACCTGCTGGTTGACATACGGTAGGATCCATGTCTGCTTGACCGCGCTCTGATCCATTGTAAAGTTTCAGCTCCGGGAATTTTAAACAAGGAATCACCGTGTGTTTGTGTGGCTAAAGGCTAAAGTTTCCCAACTCCATCTGTGACTTCTCCGATATTAATTGAACAAATTGCAAAAGATTCAGCCACACAGATCTCCAAAATACTGTGTAATTATGCCGTCAAAGCAGACGACTTTTTCCTGTGTGTGTGCGTAGTGCTCATACTTCCTAAAAACGCGTGACGTCCTGCGTACACGTCATCATTACACGACGTTTCCAAGACGAAACTCCTGGGAAATTTAAAATTGTAATTCAGTAAAGTAAAAAAGCCTTATTGGCATGTGTTGCAATGTTAACATTTCATCATTGATGTATAAACTATCAGACTGAGTGGTGGGTAGTATTGGGTTTCAGTAGGCCTTTAAGTGCCATTCAGAACGTGTTTCATGGTCTTAGACCTAAATTACTCACGTTGACCACAAGAAGGCAGCATGAAAATGTACTTTTAATGTACTTTGAAACCTTCCTGCGGCCAATTTTCTCCTAAACCAATGACGTCTCGTGGGCCAAATTGAAAACGCTGGCGGGCCGCACATGGTCCAGGGGGGCGTAGTTTGTACACCCCTGATCCAGCATAAAGGTTTCTCACATTAGTGGGCACTGCTAGGCTCAGTGAAGATGTTTGAAGACAGGCCCTGAGCTTACTCAATCAGCGATCTATCACCAAACAATACAGCAAGTACAATCACCAGAACACATCTTCTCTCAGATTGTCTGTGATGATATTGATTTAAAAAGGGTTAGAACATTTCCTCTCTTTTTATTAATGTTCTAAACTCTTGCCGGTAGCTAATTGAAACAGTCTGCAAGGTGAATTCAGCAGAGCAACATGCAAAGCAAACCTTGTTAAATTATTGTTGCAATGTGAAATACAATTAGTTACACAATAAACATCTAATTCGGCAAACAATCAGTGGCCGTAATTGAAAACAATTTGGTTCTGCAATCGACAGCAAACAGAAACAAGGCTTTGTCTGTGCGGGTAAAAAGAAGCCACTTTGTCACAAATTGTTTCATTAATGGGGTTTTAAATCACAATTAGTAGTATTTTTTTATACATGTGGCAATGCCCAAACATCTTACACAAAAACTCAGCTTTGTTATTATTTTGCTACAAAAGTTTGGTGCGCTCCACAGTCCACAGCTTTCGTCCAATCGAAACCGTTAAAGTATCAAAACTTTCGGCTCGACCAGGAATCATGAGCTTTTAAAAAAATATCCTGGATTACCCAGAATTCCCAGTTTCCGGGACATTTTGCCCACTGGAAATAAATGGGCACATTTTCAAACATGCACTACTCCCACATTTCTCACCCAATTGGAACCGTCCCACCAGCTGCACACTCCAATCACCTTGGACAATCAAGTTAAAAGAAATTCCAGAAATTCACAAAATTCCTGTTTTTCCAAAGCCCTATTTCTACCTCTTCCTGGACAGTTTTTACAGTCAACATTTTTCAATCTTCTTTGACCATTTCACCTTCAAAACATTCCTTCAAAATGCTCCTATTTTGTTTCCGTACAAATACTCTGTTTTACCGAATTTCCAGGAATTCCGAAATACCCATTCTCAATTCAAACTGTTACTACGTCAACATTTTTCAACTGATTCCAAAAATTCCAACACGAACACAATCATATAATCTAGGACGACTGTACTAGAATCAATACTTTAAAAAAATCTCGGTTTTCACAAATATCCCCAAATTCCCAGGAAATTCCAATTCAAATGAATGGGTGTGTTTATAGTTCTACAATGGCCTGAATTCTCAAAATGTTGCAGCATTCTTAAACCCGATTCCGACCTTTCAACCGTCCACCCACACTGCTCTTTCAATACATCAAACACAATACATGTTTTTTCTCTCCCCAAATTTCCAGTTTTCTTGGAATTTCCCTGAATTTTCTCCCCATTGACAATGAATGTGAAATATACAATGGACTACGTATCATCCCACATTTCTCATCCGATTTAAACCCTTCCACCATCCACACACTCATTCAAGCCAGCATGATTCCCGGATCCAACATTCCCTGATTACCTGGGATTACCAGGAATTTTCCCCCATTTAAGTTGAATAGGCAATAACAAACTCTACATCCCACATTTTTCAACCGATTTCAGTGAATCGGCGGCTTGTGCACATAGGGCATTCAACAGCAAATAAAAATTCTAGTCCATTGTGAGCTCCAGACTCACATGTACTGTATTTTTAGTCACACTGCACTGCATACATTATTTTCATTGATTAAATGTGTCCCTTGTGTAACATAGCATTAAGAACACAAACATGTAATATATTTAAATAACCTTAGTTTTTGTTATTAATCTGTTCCAAGAGGTCTGTTGAGAACGGTTACTTTTTCTCCAAATATTAACACAAAACACATTTTATAAATAATAGTTTACATTCATCAGTTTGCATTAGTGGAATGAAATATAACTTTATTGTCATTGCACTTAAAAATTTGTTTTCAGTACAATCTGTAGACGGAACAGATGGGCTAATGGGTCCCATAGGGGGATGAGGAGAAGAAAAAACAAATACCCCAAAACTGTATATGACACTGAGGTGTATGCCTATTAAATTATCTAAAAAAGCTTGCACGTTAATGTTAGCATGCTAAAATGCTAACTGTAACATGCATCAAGTACCACAATATATTACTTTAAGGTGTCTACCTTAAAAATGTGTTTAAAATGTTAGCATGCAAAAATATGATTGAGATGCATACCTACAAAATTAGCTAAAAAAAACAAAAGGTACCTTGCTAAAGTTAACATGCTAACAGGTAACAACAAAATATTTGTCGCTGAGGTGTATAGCTGCACAATTAGCAGAAAAGCTAGCATGATAATATTTGAATGCTAACAAAAGTTCTGCATACAGTTGAAAAATTTGCGACGGGCCGCACTTTAGAAACCCCAGCTGTATATTTTCACCATTAGCAGTAACTTAATTCTTTCAGTTCTGATCCCTGAACTATCGCACAATGCTTATTGATTCGTTTTTCACCTCAGAACTGTTGGAGGGAAGTCGCAAAAAGGATGAAGAAATGAAGAGCTTAAAGGTAAGCATACATACATACTTACATACATACATACATACATCCATCATTTGTCTTATTTCTATCTTTACATTTGTCTATTTGAGAGCAACAGTGTGTTTTGCCAGAGATCTTGCGAAATTGGCACATTAGAACTGTAAAAAAAAGATCAAAGTCAAATAACAACAATAAAAAGTACTTTGTGAGCACATTCAACAATACCGTGATAATATTGATAACCGTGATAATTTTGGTCACAATAACTGTGATATTAAATGTTCATATCATTACATCCCTAACTAGGTATGGGTACTGTTCACATTTGAACCGATACAGTACCAATTCCCGGTACGTTGTACCGGTTTTTTGTACTCTCATATTTCTTAATAAATGGTAATTGTTTAATAGTAAAAACATTTATTAATGTATCATTTAAAACATGCTTAATATGAACACTATGCTATATAGTTGTTAAATGTTGTTTTATTATAACATTTGAGTCTCATTTGCAAAGCAGTTGCACTTCCAAGACATTAGATGGCAATAAAGGCTATCTGGAATTAGTTTTTTCTAAGTAGTTGAACCTATTATGATGCGCTGTACAAAGTGTTTTTACTGTAAGTGTTGTGCTTATTACACACCAGCAATTTGGTTGTAACAATAATCTTAGTTTACCAAATTTGGAGTTGTTGAAATGGCCATGGAAAATTGCTGACGCTAATAGCAGCTTGTCAATGGTAAATCCAATGTAAATTAGCATCAAGCTAGTACATTTCTAAAAAGTGAACTTTACTTAACGTTTGAGCGAATTCTACCAAGCATACTTGCTCTGTTGGTGTTGAAAATTGCAACATTATTCAAAGGGAGTTTGTCTGAGTGCTGCTTGAGTGATTGTGTCATTGAGCTGAGTTGGGCCGATGAAAGGATATCAATATATATTGCGATAGACACATAATAGATATCATTAAAAAAATTACTTTGATAAAACACTTTATATATATATGTGTTTGTGTGTGCGTGCGTGCGTGCGTGTGTGTGTATGTATGTATGTATGTGTGTGTATATATATATATATATATATATATATATATATGTAATATACGTGTATATATATATATATATATATATATATATATATGTATGTATCTATGTATGTATGTATGTATGTATTTTTTATTTTTTGGGGACAGAAGAAACTGAAAGTTACGAAGCAAGGTTGGTTATATGAACAAAGGCACTTGCTGTCTGGTATCTATCCTAACAAAACAGGAACAGTGATCAACATTTTTATGCTGATCACTGAGCAATGGGAGGGACACGCTAAAGGCCAATCACGTACCACTATCAAGTTTGGTTGCATCGTCTTGTTGTCTTGCGGTTGATTCTGTCCGTTAGAAGATATCTCAGTATTAAACAGTAAGGAAGCAATGGTATTATCCTGCATGCGGCAATGCACCTTTATTGACCATTGTCCTGTGTGTTTCGTGTGTTTGTGTAAAAATGCGTGTCGTGTGACTGTGTTTGTGTCCGTGTATGTGCGCGACCGTCGCAAAAGTCAGGTTTGTCACGACGTAATTAATGTTTAACCAGCATTTTGCCTCTTCCCCTTACAGGGCTGGAGTGCAGTCCAGAAGAAAAAAAATAAGACATCTGACTAACACTTTCCCCTTATTGTAATTGAATGTGGTATTACCAATATTATGATAACGAACAGCACAATTCCAAAAGGTTTTACCTTCCGTGCAAACACTTTCGTCAAATCCAAACCACACAACATTAAAATTAGCTGGTCATTATAGTATTAATTGATATATATAGCCTATTATTTGCGCACTATTAACAAGTGATGTTCTGGAAACTTGCCCACCGAAAAAAAGACTTTCAAGAAATTGCAGTCTGGCACTCTTTTTAACTTTTTTTACCAATCTTATGATAACGAACGGCACAATTCCAACAGGTTTTACCTTCCGTGCAAACACTTTTGTTAAATCCAAACCACACTAAAAAATAAAACATTAAAATTAGCTGTTCATTATAGTATGATTTGATGTATATGACCTATTATTTGCGCATTATTAAAAAGTGATGTACCGAAAACTTGCCCACCGAAAAAAATACTTTCATCACCGAAAACCGCGCTGTCGAAACCGGATTTAAACAAAATGCACGCCATTGTCTGGAGGTGTGTCTGCGATTTTTATATACATACATTGCAGATATTCTTGCGGACAGCCATCTACAAAATGTGCGAATATTAGGATGACAGTGACTGCTTTGAGGAAGAGAAAGTTCAAGTCGAGCAACAGCACCAAGCAAGTGTGACATCATGCACGATTCAGCCTCTTTAGTCAGTGACATGGAAGGAGAGAAGTAGTCTCTAAACACGAGTACATTTTATAATAACACCAGAAAAAGATGATAGATTTGTTGCTAGATTTTAATAAAAAAAAAAAAAAGTCATTCAAAGTCTGGAAAAACTTGAAAAATTCTTAACAAAGTACATTGTACACAAACCAGCAGTAATTAAAAATATGGCAAAACGATTAAAAAAATGTTTTAAATGTATGTATACATTTTTTAAAGAAAATCATATCACATAGCAAGTTATGCAAATTATTCAATGTTGTCATGGTGACCACGCCCATAACCACACACCCCTCTAATACAGGTATCTTGGCACTAGCAAGGAAGTTGAAACAACATTTTAAAGGAGCAGAGACTTTAGTGACGAACTCACTGACTGCTTGAGCTCACCTTGTGGTGTGTGCAGTAATCCTGCCCTCAATAGGTCTTGCAGGCAGGTACAGGATGTTTATTGGTCCCGACTAGGAGGATAAACACATACTAATTTTATCATGAAAAAAAAGACATTTTGTATAGAAATATTTTTCAATCAGACTTTTTGTTATGTGTTTGCTCTGATTCAACTCCTTTTATATATCATGTACTAAAACACAATGCAGGCACTTTTTATTCAAATCATTTTTGAGTTTTCGAATAAAAACTTTTTGTTACTGAAATCATTTCAACATTTTTTTTTTTTATGTGCCGGTACAAATTATTTTACAGTACCATAAATTCAAACTACACTTTTAATGTATTTTCATTAAATATAAGATACGTTTTTTGGGGTTTTAAAAAACTCCACAATCTATGTCACCGCTTGCTCTTTGCCAAAGCACTGGTGAGAAGCACTGATGTGTACAAGTAATTAAAGACTGCAAATAATGATTTACCATTTGAAAGACATGTTTAGTAAATGTTAACTTAGAAAAAAGTCTCAAAAGAACTTTGAGAGTTCAGTTCAGTTTCGGTTTATTTGTAACATGCATACAATACAATGTAATGCTTCACATATTTCCAGTTGTTTCATTTCAGCACGTCCGAAAAGCAATAGGAAGAAGCAGAGTTTATTTAATCCTACCCCTTTTCATATTGTAGCAATTTTATCCCGTTTTTTTGTTTTCAGTAATAAATAAATGATAAATAATTAATATACCATAGTAAGTAAACGAATATTTTAAATTTTAACAGTTTCCTAATCCGAACCATATTGGGCCTTTGTTAGATTTTTTTGGTTAATCCATTCCATAATTTGATCTTTAATATGCTAAAGGTTGTAAGTGTTGTATGCACATAAAAATGTTTTAAATTAGATTTTCCTCTAAGTTTATATTTGTCCTCTTTTGTTGAGAAGAGTTGTTGTACATTCTTGGGTAGCAGGTTATAGTTTGCTTTGTACAACATTTTAGCTGTTTGCAAATGCATCAAGTCGTTTAATTTCAATGTGTGGTTCTCTATATCCAACATTATGTATTATTCTAATTGCTCTTTTTTGTAACACCGTTAGTGAAAACATTTTCTGTTAGAGGAAGTAAAAAAGTTGGAAAAACTCAAATCTACCAAAAAACAAGCAAAACCGTGGCTCTAAAACCTGGTATGGACCGTAATATGGGCTACCTGTACGGTTGCACCTCAAGTAAACACAATTATAGATATTAACAAAGTGACAGTTGTCAGCTGTTTGCATATATTACCTCCATCAAACATGGCGTAAATGTATTTGATAACAGTGGTCCCCAACCACCGGTCTTGACGCATTTGCTACCGGGGCCACGCAGAGAGATTAAATAATTTCTAACTGACCGCATTTTCTCCTACTAACTTTCGCCCATTCCACCTCACACACCAATAAGCTTGTTCATAGATGTAGTAGAAAACTCCTGGTAGGAAGTCGCCATTTACTATATTTGGTACATCTTTGTGACATGGGACATTAATAAACATATCAAATATAAAGGTGCCAAATCGTCGCCAAAAGCGAGGTTCCATCTGCAGTCTGCGACAGGTTGATGACCTAAGATCAGGAACAAAGTGACCATGTAGTTCAAGTGCATACGGCAGATAGAGAAGTGCTAAATTGTTACTTATAATAATTGTGCTGAAGGAAGACAATACACATCTCCTTTGGCCTAGTAAGTTAAAGTGGTGCTATTATTGCACATAGTCCTATTTAGTCTTGTCCCGATACCAATTTTTTGGCACCGGTACCAAAATGATTTTGATAATTTTCGGTACTTTAAAAAAAAAAAAGGGAATCACAAAAAATTGCATTAATGGCTTTATTTGAACAAGATATCTTACGTTGCATCACACACACAGTCGTGGTTAAAAGTTTACATACACTTGTAAAAAACATAATGTATTGGCTGTCTTGAGTTTCCAATAATTTCTACAACTCTTATTTTTTGTGATAGAGTGATTGGAGCACATACTTGTTTATGAAGTGAAGTGAATTATATTTATATAGCGCTTTTATGTAGGTGCTCAAAGCGCTTTTACATACTGAAACCCAATATCTAAGTTACATTTAAAGCAGTGTGGGTGGCACTGGGAGCAGGTGGGTAAAGTGTCTTGCCCAAGGACAAAAAGGCAGTGACTAGGATGGCAGAAGCAGGGATCGTACCTGGAACCCTCAAGTTGCTGGCACGGCCAATCTACCAACCGAGCTATACAGTTTTTTTATCACAAAAAACATTCATTAAGTTTTATTCTTTTATGAATTTATTATGGGTCTACTGAAAATGTGACCAAATCTGCTGGATCAAAAGTATACATACAGCAATGTTAATATTTGCTTACATGTCCCTTGGCAAGTTTCACTGCAAAAAGGCGCTTTTGGTAGCCGTCCACAAGCTTCTGTCAAGCTTCTGGTTGAATTTTTGACCACTCCTCTTGACAAAATTGGTGCAGTTCAGCTAAATTTGTTGGTTTTCTGACATGGACTTGTTTCTTCAGCATTGTCGACACGTTTAAGTCAGGACTTTGGGAAGGCCATTCTAAAACTTTAATTCTAGCCTGATTTAGCCATTCCTTTACCACTTTTGTGACTTGTATTTGGGGGTCATTGTCCTGTTGAAACACCCAACTGCTCCCAAGACCCAACCTCTGGGCTGATGATTTTAGGTTGTCCTGAATAATTTGGAGGTAATCCTCCTTTTTCATTGTCCCATTTACTCTCTGTAAAGCACCAGTTCCATTGGGAGCAAAACAGGGCCAGAGCATAATACTACCACCACCATGTTTGACGGTACTTTTCAGAGGTGGTATATTACTGAAAATTATTCATTAGTATCGCGGTACTATTTTAATACCGGTATACTGTACAAACCTAGTCGTGTTACACATGTAGTTAGCAATAACACATGTATTTACGCATGGAACGTTGGACCAATAAAAGTTAACCTTAGTGTATCTATGTATGAAAAATTGCACACAATATGAATACATAACTTTTAGAATGGAAATAGAAATCCACAGAAATGTATTTATTCAGTGAAAATAATGCCTACATTAAACCTGTCCCTGGTGCAAAAAAGGTTGCAGTAGTAATATATAAGGAATATGACTGTACACTGTATATACATGCACTGGACAATCCCACTTTAATTAAAATAAATAATAATTTTATTATTAATCGAGATCGAATGATATTAAAAAATTACCGTATTTTCGAGAGTATAAATCGCTCCGGAGTATAAATCGCACCGGCCGAAAATGCATAATAGAGAAGAAAAAACATATATATGTCGCACTGGGGTATAAGTTGCATTTTTGGGGGAAATTATTTGATAAAAATCCAACAGCATGAATAGACATTTGAAAGGCAATTTAAAATAAATAGAAAATAGTGAACAACAGGCTGAATAAGTGTATGTTATATGACGCATAAATAACCAACTGAGAAGGTGCCTGGTATGTTAACGTAACATATTATGGTAAGAGTCATTCAAATAACTATAACATATAGAACATGCTATACGTTTAGCAAACAATCTGTCACTCCTAATCGGTAAATCCGATAAAATCTTCTTTCTCGATGTCGCTTCTTAACAACTGCCAACTCCAAAGGTATGCGCCGCTTTCTCTTGTCGTTTTCTGCTGCATATTTCACTACGTCCAGCTTGTAATCTGCAGTACATGATATCCTTTTCAGTCCAATTTTTGTTCAGCCCTTTTCAGTTTTTATAAGTTGCCGCCAACGATGAAATGATCCATTTTAATAGTTACGGCAGTAGCATATAGCAGTTAGCAGTTAGCATTCCATGACCCACAATGCACTTCTGCCATGACCCTCCCTCGCCGAATTCTTATTGGTTGACGTGTGTGTGACGATTGCTGACATTTTCATCGTCTATTTCGCGAATGAGATGAATAATATTATTTGATATAGTGTAATCTGCAGTACATGATTTCCTTTTCGGTGCCATTTTCGTTCAGCCCTTCTCAGTTTTTATAAGTTACCGCCGATGATGAAATGATCCATTTTAATAGCTACGGCAGTAGCATATAGCACATAGCAGTTAGCATTCCATGACCCACAATGCACTTCTGCCATGACCCTCCCCGCCGAATTCTTATTGGTTGACGTGTATGTGACGATTGCTGACATTTTCTTCGTCTTTTCTGCGAATGAGATAAATAATAATATTTGATATTTTACGGTAATGTGTTGATAATTTCACACATAAGTCGTTCCGGAGTATATGTCGCACCCCCGGCCGAACTTTGAAAAAAACTTCGACTTACAGTCCGAAAAATACGGTAGTTGTTACCATTTTTTTGCCATATCAGCCAGCCGTAGCGTGAATCGATACCTAATTCTACCGACGGAATTCAGCCCATAAAAGTACCAAAGCCGTGACATAGTTCTGAAAACAAAAGATCCAAGAAATGTCGGAAGAATGCAACAACCTAAAGAGACAAGACAAATCTTCTGTTTTAGTTTGGAGTAGGATCAGGGACGTCTAAGTCCTCTGCAACGCTGCGCTGCACAGCCCCGAGCCTGACACACATCTTGCAGCTATGCCCGGACAAGTCGTTAATTACAGCAGGCACAGGGCCACCAGCGCGCCTGTCTCTTCCCCACAGTGCCACAGCATCCGCCGTCTCGTCTTCACCGGGAACGGAGTCACCCCGCAGCACCTCACACGGCCTCCTGCGCAGACGTTCACGTGCGTCTGTCGCTGCTGGATAGCACCTGGCAGAACTGCTGTGCAATTATTCAGCTGTCCCACACCCAGTCGAGCGTTTAACGATGAAGGATGAGAACAGAGAGACGTTGGAATAGGAAAAGGCAAGCTGAGGGGTGTAGAAGTTAAAAGTTTCCCAGTAAAGGAAGCCTTGTTACAACCTGCTAATGCGTGTGGAGCAGAGGGGTGGGGGGGAGAAGCAGGTGAATGTTTGAGTGGCAGATAGAATCACTTATGCGTCATTACAGAGAGAACATCTGTCTGGATCTCCGTGAGCGGCGAGAGAAATTTGTCTTTGTGTGTTTGCGATAAGGAGCCAGTTGTCGCCCACAGACTCTCCAAAGCCTCCTTTGTTACCCATTTGTTATTATCATCACACACACACACACACACACACGCACACACACACATTCTTGTATTTAATACCTTCTTGAGACCTCCGAAAATTGCCTACCTCTTTAGGACCACCCTTTCTAGATCAATAAACATTTGTATTTACAACATTAGTAATATGTACATACTATGAAAATATAAAAAAGGTAAACTTGTAGTCATCTTTTAAATGTTTTGTTTGTAATTGGTTTTTATTCTTAATTATTTACTTAGTTATTAGAATCTCTCTCTCTCTCTCTCTCTCTCTCTCTCTCTCTATATATATATATATATATATATTTTTTTTTAATAGATTTTGGCCAAAGGGGGCACATTTAAATTTTTTACACACAATTATTACATATGTTGGTCAGAAGGGGAGCACATCAAAATTTTACACACACTTATTATTTCACATGTTGGCCAAAAGGGGTGCGTTTCAATTTCTTACACACACTTGTTATTTCATATTTTGACCTTAGGGGGAGCACTTTTTAAATGAGACATTCTCTATTAGATGGTTTTCTGTATTGGGACCATGATTTTGGTTCTAACTTGTTCACCTTTCCTCATATGGGAGGTACTTTTCCTCGTTGATGTCTCAAGAAGGGTAGAAATACAAGAACACCCACACATACACACACGCACAGTCCCTCATAGAGATAATTGCCTGGACTTAATGTCTCTCACACACAGCTGTATTTTTCTACCTCATCTCGTTAGTTTCCCTAAAGTCATTTTTTGGATGCACTGTAAATTAATCTCCTGCCTCCTTTTGTGTCTTTACAGGATCGTGTTTTGGATCTCGAGATGGTAAGGAGGCATTGTTATTGACATTTAGCTAGACGATATATTGTCTCACGAATAATTGCATTTGAACAATGTTAGTGTCAGCAATACTTCGAAATCAAATAAAGCACTAATGTCATCATAATGATAATTCAAGTAACCCATTCAAACGCAATAAACATTTAATTTCTTTGTATTTTTTTAACATTGTAAGTTGAAAGTTAAGCGCACTTTCCATTATGGTAATAAATAAACAAATAAAAATAAAATAGAGTCACAATCTCTATTAGCAAAAATTGCACTTCAGTAAATATTGAACATCTTGAAGTCTTTTTTTCCCCAGTTGTGTGTTTTGCATTGTAATTTTTTGTTGCAATAACTTTCCAACAAATTCGGCATACTGGCTCCTTTATCCTTTGTTGATGGACTCATCTTGTTCAGTGGGTGTAAAGCTGTAATGTTCCCACACAGAGACATTTTAATCACATTAGTAACAAGGCTTCCTCTATTATGAGCGCACAAAGACTTAAGACTTGTTTTTATTCCTCCGGTCTATGTTACCTTGCCGGGATTTTCACTACCGCCGCAACTGTGTGCGTAAGATGGCGGCCCCGCCTCCACACACAGTGACAAAGATTTGCGCCGTTCATTTATTTCTGCTATCGAATTAACATTTGCAAGTTTATTTAAATGTATCATTTGATTATTTGATTTACCGCATTTTACGGAGTATAAGTCGCTCCGGAGTATAAGTCGCACCTGCCAAAAATACATAATAAAGAAGGAAAAAAAAAAACATATATAAGTCGCACTGGAGTATAAGTCGCATTTTTGGGGGAAATTTATTTGATAAAACCCAACACCAAGAATAGACATTTGAAAAGCAATTTAAAATAAATAAAGAATAGTGAACAACAGGCTGGAGATGATTGAGGGAACCCCTCATGAAACAGTTCTGTAGAGATTAAGTAGTCTTGTGATTTTTCCCACACCTACATATACATATATATATATGTATATTTGATGGATTCTCCAAAATTATGATTATAAATCGAATAACAATAAATAAAAATCCCAATCAGCAGAGACTACTCCCACCCCCACCAAGGACTGTTTTTACTGTTGGACTCGATAAAGAGGTTCCGTAGCCTCTGTAGCAGAACCTCCAGTTTCTGGAACAGCTTCTTCCCTCAGGCCTTAAGACTTTTGAACGCATCATAATAATCCCCTCAATTCCCCTCCTCCCAAAACAGATTAACTCACTGCACTATAAAGACGATATAACATACATCCATAAGACGTGGATGCATATGCAAAAGTGAAATATATTTATTTGTACAGTAATGAATTTATATCTGCGCCTTCTTTTGTAAATGCAAAGACTCTGCGCCGTATTTTTCTTTTATCCTGCACTACAACGAGCTAATGCAACACATTTTCGTTCTTATCTGTACTGTAAAGTTCAAACTTGAATGTCAATGAAGGAAGTCTAAGTCTAATTTGAATGTGAATCAACTTTTTGGAGCACCCCTTCTGCATACTCTCTCTCTCAACTGTAATGTTATCCGTGCATGTAAAAAGATATTCCAAGCATTTTTTGGGGGGGATGGGTTATCAAAAATAAATACGTAAATATCTTCTTTTTACCTTGGCATACAATTTTAAAACAAGTTATCCATCAATCCGTTGGTTAAAAAAGTATAGTAACCAACCACAATGTCCTATGCAGTGTGTTTATTGAGGCAGTTTGACTGAGGGTTGAGTGATTGTTTACATGAGCTGATGATTAGTCTGAAACCGGAGTGGGCTTCACGGTGGGAGAGGGGTTTGTGCGTCTGCCTCACAATACGAAGTTCCTGCAGTCCTGGGTTCAAATCCAGGCTCGGGATCTTTCTGTGTGGAGTTTGCATGTTCTCCCCGTGAATGCGTGGGTTCCCTCCGGGTACTCCGGCTTCCTCCCACTTCCAAAGACATGCACCTGGGGATAGGTTGATTGGCAACACTAAATTGGCCCTAGTGTGTGAATGTGAGTGTGGATGTTGTATGTCTATCTGTGTTGGCCCTGCGATGAGGTGGCGACTTGTCCAGGGTGTACCCTGCCTTCCGCCCGATTGTAGCTGAGATAGGCGCCAGCGCCCCCCGCAACCCCGAAAGGGTAGAAAATGGATGGATGGATGGACGGACGTGAGTTGCAGCAAATGTATCGAAATATGGCACCGTTTGATTTTACGTGAATCGATACCCGACAAAATCCGGTCAGTGCCTAATCCGGTACCCACCCCTATGTTGAAGGTAGTGGCTCCTTATTGTAATTCGTACCATAAGGTGGATAGACAATGTTATGTGTTGTGGGAGTAAAAAGTAGCAGCCTAATTCATACGAGCTGTCTGTTATGCAGTCGGCTCGCCCCCGCAGTCTTCACTTAGTAAGCCACTGACAGACAGGAAATTCTGCGGACCACCGTCAAGTTGAATCATTTCTGCAACAGTAGGACACATCGACCCACTTTACTCTGCCCAGGCGGGTGTCGTCCAGCGACTCTCGTATGCCAGCGCGTCCTTCAGTGTAGCAATCAGCATGACGCAGCCGCATTTTCCGTCCGGGTCAGGGAGGCCGTTAAACATATACCACTAATAGAGAAATTGAATAAGCCTAATCCTCAATTAGCTTTTGTTGGAGACGATTAAGCCTGTTGGGACACAAACGACAGCATGCAATTTTCTCCAACATTAGTAAAGTCCAGTGTGCACGTGCTAGTTCTATAGGGGTAACAGCCCATTCCAAATTCATGCAGAAGGCACAAAAACGGTGCAAACTGTGCACCATTTGTTATTGAGTCTTCTCTTCCGCCATCAGCCCTAACACAAAAACAGCATCCGATCATCCAGAGCTGTTATGATCCACAGAGATCTGATGCAGCCGTGCAGCCGTCGTGTGTAATCATCGCTTCAGATGACCGCTCGACTGGAAATGATGCCTCATTTCACTTTCACTTTTCCTCTTTGCTGCGTTCTTTTTTTTTTTTTTGTTATCCCGGTGTAGTGTAAGTGCTGAGTAACTTAACCATGTTTGGGGATTTAAAGCACACAATTATCTTCATGTTCTTCCTGTTGCAAACAGACAATCATAAACTTATATTCAAGTATCCACTCCCTGATGTGAGTGTGTTTGCTTTCCTGTACTAGAGCACAAGATCAGCAATGGAACACTGGAAATCCTCGACAGAAAAACAGTATCTGACGGACAATTTTAAGGACTTGGAGGTGGGTTCAGGGTTTTATCCCAAGTTTTTATTTATTTTTTTAGAGAGAACCCATGAACCGCTTCATTTTGGAATGTAACATGGCTTTCATCGTCTTTCATCAGGAGTCCCAACGGCAGAAGGACGTGGTTGATCGGTGCTATACCAAACACAAAGAAATAGTCTGGGACCTGCAGCACCAGCTCGATGAGTCCAAGCGCAAAATCCAGGAGTACAGAGTAAGACACACACACAAACACACTCTTGAAATGAGTACAGTTTGTTAAGGTGGTTCCTAACCGTCTGCTATAGAACACAGTGCAAGAAGTACTGTAGTCCTAAATTGCCGACAAAATACATGGTCATGCACTTTTGTCGGCATAAAACGTTTTTTGTTTTTTTTAATTCTGCCTATCATTCACAACTCCTCTGTAAGACAAGAACACATATGTTTTTCTGTTTTTATATATATTCTAAGTGGTAAACTATGGCAGGTACAATGCAGCTAACTCTATTGCGCTCATAATGCCATCCAAAAACCAGCAACCATATACATCTTGTAAACTGAATATTACAAGTTTCAGTAATATTGGTATGATAAGCGCTAATGTAAAATAACTATTTTTGGCAGCGCTGCGATCACAGAGAACTAACTGGCTTAAGCTGCTATATTAACATACTGAGCTGCTGCATCGCCTCTGAGTCGGTGAAAGTTAATTCTAGATTATAACTCATGCCTCTCACCTGGCTAGTAGAAGGTTGTGGACATAAACAGAGAAGTTGGTCAAGTTTGACATCCAACTCTCCAAGATGGCGAAAAAGACACAAATAGTTTGGGGCGATTAAAAAAAAAAAGTTTTTCACTGGAAGAGGATTATGATTACAGTATTTTCCAGACTATAGAGTGCACCAGTATATAAACCGCACCCACAAAATGTTAAAAGAAAATATATTTTTTCCATAAATTAACCGCACTGGATTATAAGTCGTGGATATATACCGTATTTTTCGGAGTATAAGTCGCTCCGCAGTATAAGGCGCACCTGCCGAAAATGCATAATAAAGAAGGGAAAAAACATAAGTCACACTTTTCGGGGAAATTTATTTGATAAAACCCAACACCAAGAATAGACATTTGAAAGGCAATTTAAAATAAATAAAGAATAGTGAACAACAGGCTGAATAAGTGTGCATTATATGACGCATAAATAACCAACTGAGAAGGAGCCTGGTATGTTAACGTAACATTATGGTAAGAGTAATTCAAATAACTGTAACATATAGAACATGCTATACCTTTACCAAACAATCTGTCACTTCTAATTGCTAAATCCGATGAAATCTTATACGTCTAGTCTCAAAAGTGAATGAGCTAAATAATATTATTTGATATTTAACGGTAATGCGTTAATAATTTCACACATAAGTCGCTCCTGAGTATAAGTCGCACCCTGGCCAACCTATGAAAAAAAACTATTTGTTGTGAAATGAGTTATTTACACAAAAATGTTTTGTAAATGTTTATTTACATACCTCAATTGTTTCTAAACGGTGTCTGTAACACGGCAGTAAAACGGCTGATCAAACAAAACAGAAGTCATTGTCATGGACCCACTTGCTGCGGAAGCTAGTGCTCCGATCAGCTAAACAGACTCAATAACTCCATGGTGACGTTTTGGTGACTTTACAGAGGAATTTATGAAACTGAAATAATACAAAAACAATGCCATTGTAAGTTAATAATACTAACACAGACACTTGCAAACGTGTTAGCATAGTTGCTAATGCAGACGAGACTAGCTTGATTATGTTACGATAGCATTTACAAATATGCATGAAAACACTCCAACAAACATCACACATGGGACAGTTTAGTGAGTAAAAAATGTTTTTTGTTATATTGTAAAACTTACAAACGTTGCTTGGAGTGACGAATGAAGAATCCATACGAGTAGAACGCTATGGACAGAACAGCAATTCTACTTCCGGTTGATATCTATACAGAAGGACACTGCAAACTCGTTCCTAGATGGCACCATAGTACCAACAATAACCCACCGGTCTTTTTTTTATAGTCCTTCACTCTTACTTTCCTCATCCACGAATCTTGCATCCTCGCTCAAATTAATGGGGAAATCGTCGCTTTCTCGAGCCGAATCGCTCTCGCTGCTGGTGGCCATGATTGGTAAACAATGTTCAGATGTCAGGAGCTCCACAACCCGTGACGTCACGCGCATATCGTCTGCTACTTCCAGTACAGGCAAGGCTTTTTTTATTAGCGAGCAAAAGTTGCGAACTTTATCGTCGATGTTCTCTACTAAATCCTTCAGCAAAATATGGCAATATCGCGAAATGATCAAGTATAACACATAGAATGGACCTGCTATCCCCGTTAAATAAGAAAATGTCATTTCAGTAGGCCTTTAAGTTATTTGCCGTCAGTGAAGAAAATCCATAAATTAGCTGCGCTTTTTTATATGCCTCATGGTTCAACACGTGGGAAAGTGGCCATAAAGGATTGTCTTTTTCATCCTCTCTGAGTCTAAGTTGGATGTCAAAGTTGACCAACATCTCGGTTTATGTCAACAACCTTCTATTATCCAGGTGAGAGGCAATGACTTAAAATCTAGAGTTAACTTTTACCAACTGCAGCGGCTCTGAGCATAAACTAGTCGGCGCTCTGTGATCACGGCGCCGCTTGTATTAGTTCCTCTACTTTAGCACTTATAATAACAATATTGCTAATACTTGGTTAATATTTAGGTCACGACATGTTAAGGGTGTATTGTTGGCAGATTTCGGACATTTTTTTTACAGGACTTTATGTGCGCAATAGTGTTCTTACCTTAGCTGCATTGTTAGCC
>NC_084634.1:15333102-15338102 GCF_033978795.1 Nerophis ophidion
AAAAAATTTGGTTAGGCCATGTTAGGTAACAATATATCTAGACTATTCATATGTATGTATGCATATATTAATATATAATTAGCATGATTACATATTAAGAGTATTTGAAAGTTCGACTCCTACCTTGTTTACTTTTCCTCCTTAAAGTTTTGTAAACAATCATAAATATCAAGCAGCTAAAATGTGCCAAAATGGATAAGTGTGGAGAGAGGGTTACACATTTTTTCCCATCATGCATTGTTATAAATTTAAACAAGTGTGATTTACAATATTTTTTGGCGCGTAAGCGGATTTTATAACATCCTCAAAGTTCAGTGAGCAGGTTGTGTGCTGTGTGGCCATGTGTGTTGCCTTTTTGTGTTGGTTGCATTCTTTTGTGAGTCGGGATGATTGTTTGGGTTGGGTCATATAGGTAAATGATTTGCTGTTATTCTTAATGTGGAATGACATTCACTTCCAGCACAATTCATGGTCATCGTCTTGGTTTACTCGCATTGTCCACAAGACGTTGGCAGGTTGGGTCATATAGGTAAATGCTGTGCTGTTACTTCACAATGTTGATATTCTTAATGTGGAATGACATTCACTTCCATCACAATTCATGGTCATCGTCTTGGTTTACTCGCATTGTCCACAAGACGGTGCCAAATTTGCAGCCAACAGATTGTCAGATATATAATATTAATTTGGAAACATCCATGCAGGACGGATTTCTTATTAAACTCATGACGTCTTGCCGGCCAAACTGTAAACACCAGATTGTAGTTTGGACACCCCTGGCGCAATATAGATATATATAATACATCAGTATATATTATATACTGTATATATAATATGTAAATATTATATATGTTATATTTTATATTGCTACTATGGTAATTTTTTTTGTCAAATTAATACCTTATCCTTTCCACCCTTTATAACTGAGCTACTGTGTGGAACAAATACCCTTGTGGATCAATAAAGTTTGTCTAAGTCAACGCTCATAGAGCAATGTTGGCGGTTTTCAAAAGCTTTTTTTTTTAGGATGGATTTACTCCCATTGTTAGCCACCATATTAGCCGATTATTACAAATTGATCTTCTTCCCTTCCATAAGAATTGTGAATGATCGGCAAAATTCCAAAAAAGTGCAGTTCCCCTTTAAAGCAAAGATATGTTTTTTTTTTAAGTTCGAATAAGTAAAATGTGCATGGATAACACTATCCATCCATCTATTTTCTACCGCTTATTTCCTTCGGGGTTGTGGGGGGTGCTGGAGCCTATCTCAGCCACAATCGGCTGGAAGGCGGCGTACACCCTGGACAAGTCACCACCTCATCACAGGGCCAACACAGATAGACAGACAACATTCACACTCACATTCACACACTAGGGCCAATTTAGTGTTGCCAATCAACCTATCCCCAGGTGCATGTCTTTGGAAGTGGGAGGAAGCCACGCAATCACGCGGAGAACATGCAAACTCCAAACAGAAAGATCCCGAGCGCAGGATCGAACCCAGGACCTTAATATTGTGAGGCAGACGTACTAACCCCTCTTTCACCGTGCTGCTGCAAAGATATAGTTACATTAAAAATAAAAGTGCAGATTTTTACTATTTGCGGTTATTAGTAGTTATTTTTGTTTACCGTACAATTGTATTTTGTGACAATCCCCAATAAGTATTGCTAAAAATAACACTTCTTGGTGGCCCAAGACTTTTGCACAGTGCGGCCCACCGTTAATAGAAGCTAAGACTTGTGTGCGTTTTTTTCCCCAGCGCCCCACAAACGTCTCACCAGTTCCGACCTGGACGACTACGAAGTCAACGTGGCCAAATTCCTCACAGATCGTCCACAGCTCAACCACCAGTGAACTTTTTGGGAGGTTTTTCCACACGCACTGAACACACTCTTAGAGGAACTAAAGGGAAACTAGACTGTCCTTGGACCGCTCAACACTGAATCCTCCTCGACTACCTCAGACACACAACAACTCGCCGTGACAACACAAAACTCATATTACCAATTTAAATAAGGTAAGTTATTTATGCCAATATTTTAAGTTACACTAACAAACTTTTTTCTATTTTATAAACAAATGTCAACATATTGTTTGAGCACAGATGTCTCCTTTTTTGAACTGTGGAAAAAGGAATATGCACTACTAATAAATCTTTCTCCTTGGACCTTTCATTGGAGAGACAACAAGAAACAAACAGCTTCCTGTGCTGTGTGAATACTTCTTGAGACAATCTGATTTGAGAAGAATGTTTTTTTTAGGGGTTCTTTTATCGGTAAAGTAAAACTGAATATTTTATTGACACAGTCTAACCCAGGGGTCACCAAGGCGGTGCCCGCGGGCACCAGGTAGCCCGTAAGGACCAGATGAGTCGCCCCCTGGCCTGTTCTAAAAATAGCTCAAATAGCAGCACTTACCAGTGAGCTGCCTCTATTTTTTAAATTGTATATATTTACTAGCGAGCTGGTCTCGCTTTGCTCGACATTTTTAATTCTAAGAGAGACAAAACTCAAATAGAATTTGAAAATCCCAAGAAAATATTTTAAAGACTTGGTCTTCACTTGTTTAAATAAATTCATTAATTTTTTTTACTTTGCTTCTTATAACTTTCAGAAAGACAATTTTAGAGAAAAAATACAACCTTAAAAAAGATTTTAGGATTTTTAAACACATATCCCTTTTTACCTTTTAAATTCCTTCCTCCTCTTTCCTGACAATTTAATTCAATGTTCAAGTGAATTTATTTATTTATTGTAAAGAATAATAAATACATTTTAATTCAATTCTTCATTTTAGCTTCTGTTTTGTCGACGAATACTATTTGTGAAATATTTCTTCAAATTTATGATTAAAATTCAAAAAAATTTCTGGCCAATCTAGAATCACATTTAAATCTTATTTCAAAGTATTTTAAATTTCTTTTAAATTTTGTTCTGGAAAATCTAGAAGAAATATTGATTTGTCTTTGTTAGAAATATAGCTTGGTCCAATTTGTTACATATTCTAACAAAGTGCAGATTGGATTTTAACCTATTTAAAACATGTCATCAACATTTTTAAAAATAATCTTAATCAGGAAAAATTACTAATGATGTTCCATAAATTATTTTTTTATTTTTCAAAAAGATTCGTATTAGATAGTTTTTCTCTTCATTTTTTTCGGTTGAATTTTGAATTTTAAAGAGTCGAAATTGAAGATAAACTATGCTTCAAAATTTAATTTTCATTTTTTTTTCGTGTTTTCTCTTCTTTTAAACCGTTCAATTAAGTGTTTTTTTCATCATTTATTCACTACAAAAAACATTCCGTAAAAGGAAAAGAAAATGTACGACGGAATGACAGACAGAAATACCCATTTTTTATATATATAGATTTATTTATTAAAGGTACATTGAGTAAATTGGTTATTTCTGGCAATTTATTTAAGTGTGTATCAAACTGGTAGCCCTTCGCATTAATCAGTACCCAAGAAGTAGCTCTTAGTTTCAAAAAGGTTGGTGACCCCTGCTCTAAATTATTTGATAAAGTAACAACAAAGTTAGGTGTCAAAAGAAACCAAATGAGGATTTTGCCGCAGGATATCGCAAATAAGGGTGTCCCGATACCGATATTGGAGCTGTGGTATTGCCTGATTGAAAACATACCTTTAATATTATAAAATGTTAATAGTGAAGTTAAGTGAGTTATATTTATATAGCGCTTTTTCTCTAGTGACTCAAAGCGCCTTACATAGTGAAACCCAATATCTAAGTTACATTTAAAGCAGTGTGGGTGGCACTGGGAGCAGGTGGGTAAAATGTCTTGCCCAAGGACACAACGGCAGTGACTAGGAGGGCGGAAGGCGATGGCTGTTTACGACCCCGCGTTCCTTAGAAACAGCTGTTGCCATGTAATCAGGGAAAGTCCAAATAAAAGGCGGAAAATCTTTCGCCAGAGCGTGTTGAGAGACTGCACAAGAGTACAGCCCAGACGTCTCTCCTCAATTGAGCCAAATTTAATTCTGTCTCTGCTTAATTCCTTGCTTCTTGTCTGTTTAATTGATGTCATCAGGGTTTGAACCTGACGGCGAGCAAAGATAATGAAGCCAACAAAACGTTCTGGCGGAAATATTACCATTGGATCCCAAACTACACGTTTAAGATTGGCAATGATAAATGTAGCTGTTAAGAAAAAGTAATATTTTTTTTTTAGTAGGGCTGTCAGAATGAACGAGTTAACTCATGTGATGAATAAAACCGGACGAGCTCTTTTACTTACGTACAAAATGAGTAAGGGGACTCAACAGGTGTGCAGCATGAAGGAACTTTAGATAAAACGGTTGCCAAGTTGTGCGGACAAATGTTGTGCATTTAAGTAAAACCTTTAAAAAGGTTCCTGGATGACATTCTGACAATAAAATGGCGTTTATTAATACAAAAACTGGGGTCTTGAGCATATTTCAATGATGCAAGCGAGTGTGTGATTCTTCGAAATGACATTTGACAGCCCTCATTTTAGTCCAACGAGCAATTTTGACCTTGATTTCAGATATCATTTGTACTTTTAACAGTGTGTTACACTTATTATTGTCCCCAGAGACATGTCAAAATAAAAAACAAACAAAAAAACATAAATGGCGTCAATTCTCTACATTTGAACGTAGCATCCGGGTGGGCAGAATGTGCTCAAATGAAGTTAAACCTGACGTCGCCGTAGAAATATTCAGTGAATGATGTTAGGTAGGAACAACACCAACCCACGGAATAGACTTATGCTGTCTTTAAGGTGAAGTTGTAAGTTTTTTTTGACAACACCTAATGGTCACAATATTTAATTAAGTTAAGTTGCAAGTTGAATAATGCGGACACGTTTTTTACAGAAACAACAAAGTTAGGTGTCAAAAGAAACCAAATGAGGATTTTGCCGCAGGATATCGCAAATAAGGGTGTCCCGATACCGATATTGGAGCCGTGGTGTTAGCTGATTTAAAACATACCTTCAATACTATGAAATGTTAAT
>NC_084634.1:15343102-15348102 GCF_033978795.1 Nerophis ophidion
GGAACATTATCACCAGACCTATGTAAGCGTCAATATATACCTTGATGTTGCAGAAAAAAGACCATATATTTTTTTAACCGATTTCCGAACTCTAAATGGGTAAATTTTGGCGAATTTAACGCCTTTCTGTTTATGCCTCTCTGAGTGACGACGTCAGAACGTGACGTCACGTCGGTAATCAACGCCATTTTTCCCTACACATGTATATACTATGATGATTAACCTGTGTGATGACTGTATTATGCTGATAGTATATATTTGTACCATGAATTGATTAACGTGGACCCCGACTTAAACAAGTTGAAAAACGTATTCGGGTGTTACCATTTAGTGGTCAATTGTACGGAATATGTACTGAACTGTGCAATCTACTACTAAAAGTATCAATCAATCAATCAATCAATCGAAAAAAAATTTGAAAAATAAAATAAGCCACTGGGAACTGACTTTTATTGGTTTTAACCCTTCTGAAATTGTGATAATGTTCCCCTTTAAAAGTGCCTTATTGCAGTGAAACTTGCCAAGGGACATACAAACAAATATTAACATTGCTGTATGTATACTTTTGATCCAGCAGATTTAGTCACATTTTCAGTAGAGCCATAATAAATTCATAAAAGAACCAAACTTCATGAATGTTTTTCTATGACCAACAAGTATGTGCTCCAATCACTCTATCACAAACAAAATAAGAGTTGTAGAAATTATTGGAAACTCAAGACAGCCATGACATTGTTCTTTACAAGTGTATGTAAACTTTTGACCACAACTGTATATAGACATACCGTATTTTTCGGACTATAAGTCGCAGTCTTTTTTCATAGTTTGGCCAGGGGTGCGACTTATACTCAGGAGCGACTTATGTGTGAAATTACCGTAAAATATCAAATATTATTTAGCTCATTCACGTAAGAGACTAGACGTATAAGATTTCGTGGGATTTAGCGATTAGGAGTGACAGATTGTTAGGTAAACGTATAGCATGTTCTATATGTTATAGTTATTTGAATGACTCTCACCATAATATGTTACGTTAACATACCAGGCACCTTCTCAGTTGGTTATTTGTGCGTCATATAACGTACACTTATTCAGCCTGTTCACTATTCTTTATTTATTTTAAATTGCCTTTCAAATGTCTATTCTTGGTGTTGGGTTTTATCAAATAAATTTCCCCAAAAAGTGCGACATATATGTTTTTTTCCTTCTTTATTATGCATTTTCGGCAGGTGCGACTTATACTTCGAAAAATACGGTATATATATTTTTTTCTCTCTTGGAATTTTCAATAGCTTTTTAATATTCATCTTGTTTGTTTTTTTGAGTCTCATAAAATATTAATAATTATGGCTACAATTATGGATAACAATACAAAACACTTAAATCGTGATACAGTTTCCAGCCATACTGCCCAGTCCTAATAAATATTAGAAATATCCGATAATATCGGCCTGCCGTTTACTATTGGCCGATAAATGCTTTAAATTTAATATCGGAAATTATCGATATCGGTTTCAAAGTTATCGGTATCGAATGTATGACCTATTAAAATGTGGCTGTGTACATTGACGTAGGGAGAAGTGCAGAGCAGCAATAAACCTTAAAGGCACTGCCTTTGCGTGTTGGCCCAATTAATTGATTGATTGATTGAAACTTTTATTAATAGATTGCACAGTTCAGTACATATTCCGTACAACTGACCACTAAATGGTAACACCCGAAAAAAATGTTCATCTTGTTTAAGTCGGGGTGCACGTTTATCAATTCATGGTAAAGTTACATTGTTTAATGCATCCAGCGGGGCATCACAACAAAATTAGGCACAATAATGTGTTAATTCTACGACTGTATATATCAGTATCGGCTGTTAATGGTATCAGTATTGAAAATTAGACAATATCGGATATCGGCAAAAAAGTCATTACCGGACATCTCCAGTAAATATTTACAAACCCCGTTTCCATATAAGTTGGGAAATGGTGTTAGATGTCAATATAAATGGAATACAATGATTTGCAAATCCTTTTCAACCCATATTCAATTTAATGCACTACAAAGACAAGATATTTGACGTTCGAAATCATGAACTTATTTTTTTTTATTTTTTGCAAATAATTAACTTAGAATTTCATGGCTGCAACACGTGCCAAAGTAGTTGGGAAAGGGCATGTTCACCACTGTGTTACATCACCATTTCTTTTAACAACACTCAATTAACGTTTGGGAACTGAGGAAACTAATTGTTGAAGCTTTGAAAGATTCATTCTTTCCATTCTTGTTTTATGTAGAGCTTCAGTCGTTCAACAGTCCGGGGTCTCCGCTGTCGTATTTTACGCTTCATAATGCGCCACACATTTTCGATGGGAGACAGGTCTGGACTGCAGGCGGGCCAGGAAAGTACTCACACTTTTTTTACGAAGCCACGCTGTTGTAACACGTGCTGACTGTGGCTTGGCATTGTCTTGCTGAAATAAGCAGGGGCGTCCATGAAAAAGACGGCGCTTAGATGGCAGCATATGTTGTTCCAAACTTGTATGTACCTTTCAGCATTAATGGTGCCTTCACAGATGTGTACGTTACCCATGCCTTGGGCACTAATGCACCCCCGTTCCAACACAGATGCTGGCTTTTGAACTTTGTATGTGGTTATATGTCGAATATTTCCAAAAACAATTTGAAATGTGGACTCGTCAAATCACAGAACACTTTTCCACTTTGCATCAGTCCATCTTAGATGATCTCGGGCCCAGAGAAGCCGGCGGCGTATCTGGATGTTGTTGATAAATGGCTTTCGCTTTGCATCGTAGAGCTTTACCTTGCACTTACAGATGTAGCGACCAACTGTATTTCGTGACAGTGGTTTTCTGAAGTGTTCCTGAGCCCATGTGGTGATATCCTTCAGAGATTGATGTCGGTTTTCGATACAGTGCCATCTGAGGGATCGAAGGTCACGGTCTTTCAATGTTGGTTTCCGGCCATGCCGCTTGCGTGGAGTGATTTCTCCAAATTCTCTGAACCTTTTGATGATATTATGGACCGTAGACGTTGAAATCCCTAAATTTCTTGCGATTGCACTTTGAAAAAACATTCTTAAACTGTTTGACTATTTGCTCACGCAGTTGTGGAAAGACTGAGCATTTTTTGGGAAGCTTTTTTTCTACCCAATCATGGCACGCACCTGTTCCCAATTAGCCTGCACACCTGTGGGATGTTCCAAATAAGTGTTTGTTGTAGTATTCATCAACTTTATCGGTATTTATTGCCACCTTTCCCAACTTCTTTGTCACGTGTTGCTGGCATCAAATTCTAAAGATAATAATTATTTGCAAAAAAAAAAAAACGTTTCTCGGTTTGAACATCAAACATGTTGTCTTTGTAGCATATTCAACTGAGTATGGGTTGAAAAGGATTTGCAAATCATTGTATTCCGTTTATATTTACATCTAACACAATTTCCCAACTTATATTGAAATGGGGTTTGTACTAAGAACGTAGCAAATCATACCGACAGTGCCATTAAAGACCCTCCCCTCTGAGCCCCTACAATCACAGCGTGTTCTCGCAGCGAAGGTGCGAGCAGCGTAATCCTCGGCAGGCTCCTTCCCATTAGAGCACACCTATTTGGCGAGCGTTACAAGCCCATTCAATCAGGACAGCCGTGCTCAGATTTCTCGCTTAGACCCGGAGGCTGCACAGCCGAGTGGTTTCCCTCTGCTTAGAAAACATAATCCATTCTTGCAACTATTTGTATTTATGAGCCGTGGTCAAACAAGAGGCAGCCATGATGACCTCCTGGCACCTTCGCCACTCCCCTTTACGGCCCTCGCCGTGCCAGGCGCCATAGCAACAAGCCGTTTCAGTGTCCTGTAACACCTCACAATGGGACTAGTCGAGAGCACCAGTGGTCTAACCTTGCGATCCTGCGGTGATCACTTCTAATTATACTTGAGTCACGCTGCAAAACAAATGAAAAGGGCCTCAGCTGCTGTCGCAACCAGCTGGAATACGAGAACCTTTCTGAGGGATTGGAACAGAAGTGTGTTGGAACATACGGCGCCAAATTCATTCATGATTGAATTCTTAATCGATTTAACCACATGCTTCCTCCAGGACAATTAAGACATGATTGCTCACGGTTGCAACATATCCCACCAGGCACCCCCCTCCACTGTAAGGGTGCCCAAAGTGCTGCCTAATTGCTTAACGACTTGTGGTATAGTCTAAAAATAGGTAACAAAAACATACAGATTTTTTTTACTATATTTTTGTTATTATACATTTTTTAAACAAATAGGGGAATAAAAGAGCAGTAACATTAAAAAAAAAAAAAAGTTGAAACTTTGACGCTAATAAAAAACGCAGACATGCAGGATATTTGGGGGGGGGGAAATCTATATATATCGAAAAGTTAAGGCACCGATTCGCGTAAAATCCAAAAGTGCCTGGGTGACATTGCACTTCACTCCAGCACTGAGAGCTACCCCGAAGGGGGCGAGAGCAGATCTACTGCTGCTTTATTTAGATTCCCACTGGATCCACAACTGTCAAGCTTGGAGAGCAGGCACCACTCCCTGGCTCACACACGCACACACACACACACACACACACACACACACGCACACACACGCACACACACGCACACACACGCACACACACGCACACACACACACACACACACACACACACACACACACACACACAAGTTGTGGGCTGGATGGACCCAATGCTCATTGATTATCCAGTCTAAATAAAGCACTTCCTGTCCAGGCACACCTGGTGTCTAGGGGGCACTGTGGCTACGAGGAGACCGATTGACCTGCGAGCGCCTTTCGAGATTTAGCGGACCGATCAGAGCCGTCATATCTCAGCAGTTAATTAGAGGAGCTAAGAGCGGATGTGAATAACGTGCATGGATGCACACCAAAACTCGGAGAGATCTTCTCGTAACCACCGAGTGCTTTTTTTGCTCCACGGGAGAGACGTCTGATTTGGTGTAAGCG